>NW_027287443.1:0-62447 GCF_022747635.1 Hetaerina americana | reverse complement strand
ACACTAGAAACTAACACACACGAACGTGCACATAGACCTACGCAACCTTCAGTCGTCTACTTCATCGTGAGTGGATTGAATCCTCTTAACTCCTGATTGACTTTCGCTTCACATTGCAATGATCCCAGATTGGCCGGGGAAAAGACGACAATTTGTTTTCCTGTTCACTGGAATGCTTATTTCGTATCTTTTATGGTGATGTGCTAGGTACCAGACAGCTTAAAATTGTTAATCATCGTTCTTTTATTACTCGTGACGATAAAGTTGCTTCCGCATCGCTAAGAACCTCAAGGAATCAACAATGAACGGGGATGAAATATTTGATGGGTCCACATGTATTGATTAAGTAATGCAGAACGAAGTAGATACTGAGTAATTGAATTAACACAGGGGCTTCTTCGAGACAGAACCGAGAAATGATGTTCCGTGAACTGTCGACGGTGATAGAGTTCCACGAAAGAGAGGTCGTAGAGGAATGAACGGTTCCGGCTGTTAATGCCGCCCCTAGTCCCCCCAACCCCGCAAGCACTGGAAACCAGCCTGGATCCCTGATTACGATCCCAGGAAAAATCGTGTTCAAGTCTTTCCTACGCCAGATAGTATAATCTGTCATCACTATTGAACGCCGCATCACGCCCCGACGGCTTTTTCCCACGTTTTTTTTATTTATTCACAGGAATGTTTTCCAGGTAAGGGCTATTCACTCTACCTTATCCGTCAATCACTATCCCGACCCTCGAAAGTTACAAGGAAAAGTCGACCATTGCTCTAATGAAAGATATTATTCCAACGGCATGGAGGTAAAAAACAAGATCCATATGCTTGACACACATTATGTCGATTGGAAACAAGTGGAAACGATGTGAAATTAGGTTGGAAGCAACTGAAAAATATTGTGACACGAATACAAGCCGTCATAGCTCCGCAACTACGACGAAAGGGATGTGGATATTATTGAGTTAAACGCATCTGTCCTATTTGCTTATGGCGATTCCCATCGTAATGATCGCGCATACAATCCCGCGATGCGCCCTATTTTCGCCGTTTCCGTGAATAAGACGTACGGCGGGGGATGTGTACCGAGCGAAATTGCCGACACGAATTACGTACGCTTACGAGAGCCTGGTTTTCAAGGAGTCGCTTTCACGTTGACTACGTCCCCGAGGTATCCCATCACACAGGGTCATTTAACGTGACATACAGCGTGTGTGTGGGAGGGATTTTTTTTTAAGGTCGTAGGGGTGTATTCCGTAACTTGACGGCACCGTGGAGAAAAGCACATCCAACGCATCGCACAGATAAGGAAGGTTAATAAAAGAAATGTACGCGATAACAAGTCGACGGCAGACGACTCTCCTCTTCGAAAGACGTGCAAGGAAACTAGGGTAGACATCCGCGGAAACGTGGATGTGGCGCCGTTTCAACGACAATAAGAGTTTTCCCGTGATGAAGTATCATTTCGTTTCCGAAGACATGCCGGTTGCTACAAATTCATCATCCCGCAACGAGGTACCGACGTCCGAAGCCGTTGGAGACGGAGCAAACTCGTCACGGCCGGGTCGCCACTGCGCGCCCTCGGCTACTACATTGTTTTTCCCGCCCGCTCACGGGGCTAAAGCATAATTCGGCGCCATCCTCGACTTTGTTGTACGTGAACTTTGACGTCCCATTCGCGTGCGTACAGTTCATTTCTTTTTCCCCTTCGGCCACCCCATGCAACCATTTCGAAGCCCACGCGGACGCGTCGTAAGGCGTGCGCTTAACGGGTGACTCCGTCTCCATTTGCGACTCGATAATCCTTTCCCACGGGCGCGGGAGGTGGGTGCGTCGCGACGCCCCCGAGTCGTCGAAAAATGCATAAACGTCCGCTTACGGGACAGGCACCGGGGAGGAACAGGAGGAAGGTTTGACAGGCGCCGAGTCAGGGGGAAGGCGTCCGAAGGGACCGTCTTCTCGGGGCCGCTTTCCGCGGCCGGCGCGCGGCCCACCGGGTCGCGAGCGCGTCCAATACCAGGTGAAGGATGGCCTCGAACGTACGTTACCTCGGATCTCGAGGAATCGACCCCGGTAGAAACGTGTGCAACGTTTATTCCCGGGTACGCCTTCGACAGGACGACAACCCGTATTTTGACGACCCGCTGCACACGAACTGGGCTCGCCAAACGCCTGGCGCCGCCACGGCCGACAGGGTGGAACCCTGACGGGCGCCGCGGCGCAAGGCGCCCTCGTTACGCGCCCCCGACACTCTCCGAAACGCGAAAGTCGGAGGAGGAGTGGAGTACAAACAATCCGAGAAGCGCACCGGAGGCGAGAGGAAGAGATCGTATTTTGCTCCGAAATGGTACGATAGCAAGGTGGACTTTCGTAAGAAATCCATGTCTTGGTAATTTTCTCTTTCTATCATCACGCAGCAGCCGATAACATGGCAGACGCAGCATCTGGAGCAGCGGCAGCCGCACCACCGGCAGCCCAGCCTTCGGGCACCGTCGCAGTAAAACCCCTGCCTTCTTCAGGAACCTCCGCGGCTTCCAAGAAGGCCAGCAAGGGCGGAGCAGCCAAGAAGGCTCGCGCAAAGCCGTCGCACCCGCCCACTTCCGAGATGGTTAACAACGCAGTCAAGGGCCTCAAGGAGCGCGGTGGCTCTTCCCTTCAAGCCATCAAGAAGTACATCGCAGCCAGCTACAAAGTGGACGCCGAGAGGCTCTCGCCTTTCATCAAGAAGTACCTCAAGGCGGCCGTCACCGCCGGAACTCTCGTCCAGACCAAGGGAAAGGGCGCCTCAGGTTCCTTCAAGCTGAGCCACAGCAAGAAGGCCGCACCCGCGGCAGCCAGCGGGACGACCAAGGCGAAAAAGGTCGTCAAGAAGACGGGAGTAAAGAAACCGAAAGCGGTCGGAGCCAAGAAGTCCTCCGAGAAGGCGTCCAGTGGCACCAAGAGGTCCGCGCCCAAGGAGCGAAGCAAGTCCGCGCCACCAGCCAAGAAGGCGAAGAAGGCGGCGGACAAG
This sequence comes from Hetaerina americana, assembly GCF_022747635.1. Classification (NCBI taxonomy): domain Eukaryota; kingdom Metazoa; phylum Arthropoda; class Insecta; order Odonata; family Calopterygidae; genus Hetaerina; species Hetaerina americana. The sequence goes on along the minus strand of NW_027287443.1, from coordinate 59,443 downwards.
CCAAAGAAGAAGCCGGCGGCTGGGAAACCCGCCGCCAAGGCGGCAAAGTCCCCGTCGAAGGCGAAAAAGGCGGCCACCAAACCCAAGACCCCCAAGCCCAAGAAGACGCCCACCAAGGCCAAGCCCGCCGCCAAGAAACCTTCCGCCGCCCAGAAAAAGAAGTGAACCATCACTGCTTCGCCACCGGCGCACCTAGGACAGCAGACAGCGTCCAATCTCGGTCCTTTTTAGGACCATCATGTCTTCCAAAGATGCTTGCCACTCAATGCCCACGCCACTGAGCACGCCCAAAGTTAACATTTATCATGATTAATGCCATGCAAAAACAACGGTCCTATTTAAAATTGATGATGCGACATGGACGGACGAAAAAAAAAAATTAAGAATAACATTCATAGAACGTGTAAAATGAACAACACGTCACGGAGTATTGTTTTCTTTTCGTAAAGCGCGTCAGGTAAGCATCGCACGAACTTTTATTTCATCTCATTTCATGCGTAGCCGTGCAAACGCACTTGCCATGCGCAAAGGAAATTTCATATCGTCCATCATTCCAATGGATTGACATCGTCGTTAATTATTGTGCGATCGTGCTAAATTCAAACTTTTAAGTATGTACTGGTCCTGAAAAGGACCTTTGTTTTTCGGCCGAAAGTAGCTTTCTAAGCTCGCTCTCCGCGGATACGGCGGGCCAGCTGGATGTCCTTGGGCATGATGGTCACACGCTTAGCGTGGATGGCGCAGAGGTTGGTGTCCTCAAAGAGACCCACTAGGTAAGCCTCGCTGGCCTCCTGGAGAGCCATGACGGCGGAGCTCTGGAACCGAAGATCGGTCTTGAAGTCCTGGGCGATCTCACGCACCAGGCGCTGGAAGGGCAGCTTGCGGATGAGGAGCTCCGTGCTCTTCTGGTATCTCCTGATCTCACGAAGGGCCACGGTACCGGGGCGGTACCTGTGGGGCTTCTTGACGCCTCCCGTCGCCGGCGCGCTCTTGCGAGCGGCCTTGGTGGCCAGCTGCTTCCTCGGGGCCTTTCCTCCGGTGGACTTGCGGGCTGTCTGCTTCGTACGTGCCATTTCTGCGATCTGTAAAAAGCCGGGTCAACGCCGTCTTTTAAGCACTTCCGAGAATGGCGCCAGATAGTACGGGCGACGCTGATTGGTGGAGAGGTCGGGTACGTCATCGCCGCGGCGGCGACGTTTATAAATACCGGCGAAGGTGCATTTCAGGTCATCAGACAGCAGCCCTTACTACGAGCAGACTACAGAGATGACTGGACGCGGCAAGGGAGGAAAAGGCCTGGGAAAGGGAGGAGCCAAACGTCATCGCAAAGTTCTCCGCGATAACATCCAGGGCATCACCAAGCCGGCCATCCGCCGTCTCGCCCGCCGAGGTGGAGTGAAGCGTATCTCCGGACTCATCTACGAGGAGACGCGCGGTGTGCTCAAGGTGTTCCTTGAGAACGTTATTCGCGACGCCGTCACCTACACCGAACACGCCAAGAGGAAGACCGTCACAGCCATGGACGTCGTGTACGCACTCAAGCGACAGGGCCGCACTCTCTACGGGTTTGGCGGTTAGACACGACGCGACGGGATCGCCATCCGACACCCGGCGTACGTCGATAAAAAAGGTCCTTCTAAGGACCAATACAATGTTCAGAGATGGAGCCAATCCTTTGCCATAACGGAACGAAAAATTATTCCCTATTCGCCATAGCGTGTGTGACGGCGATAAATAGTAAAGTAAGACCTGTTCGAACGCAAAAAAAAAATGGCGGTGATAATAGAGTTGAAATTGTATGAGCCTTTACCGACGTTAAAGACATTGTCAGCGAATCGGAATAAGCACGTGGCAACGGACTGGCGACAATGTATATCGCGCCGTTGCAACCGTACAGGAATAAGCACGGGGCAACAATGTACTTCGCGCCGTTGCAACCGTACATGAATAAGCACGTGGCAACAATGTATATCGCGCCGTTGCAACCGTACATGAATAAGCACGTGGCAACGGACTGGCGACAATGTGTATCGCGCCGTTGCAACCATACATGTTAACAAGAAATAACGTAGTTAAGCGGCAGATTGCAGGTGAAATTTTATGACAGACTATGAAATACATTGTAAACGAAGCAGTGTCACCTTCAATCATTCTTCGTTGCATTTCAGCACAAACGCTTTCACTTTTTATACGCTTTATTTCCCATCGTTTACCTTAGCCCAATTATAGCTCCACGTTTCATTCGCTATGCTTATTACGTTTATTGTTATTATTATTTTTTTCACATGACATTTATCGCGTACATCTCTCTAGTATGTTCTGGTCCTGAAAAGGACCTTTTATGCGCACAGCGTGATGCTTATGCCTTCTTCTCAGTCTTCTTGGGCAGGAGCACCGCCTGGATGTTCGGAAGGACACCTCCCTGAGCGATGGTAACGCCCGACAGGAGCTTATTCAACTCCTCGTCGTTGCGGATGGCCAACTGCAAGTGACGAGGGATGATTCTCGTCTTCTTGTTGTCCCTGGCAGCGTTACCGGCCAACTCGAGGACTTCCGCGGCCAGGTACTCCATGACGGCGGCCAAGTAGACTGGGGCACCGGCACCAACACGCTCGGCATAGTTCCCCTTGCGGAGCAGACGGTGGATACGACCGACCGGAAACTGAAGACCGGCCCTGCTGGAGCGGGACTTGGACTTCCCCTTCACTTTTCCTCCCTTTCCTCGTCCGGACATGGCTGAATGCTTCTTTATCTGGTAGTGCTGTCTAATCGCTGTCAGACTCCTGGGCGCATTTATATAGGCTGCCGCCGTCCTAGCGACGCCACATCATGCTTTTACGTGATTGGTCGTCGAGGAGATTCGGCTCACGGAACGGACCAGGGGTACATAAGCAGGCGACTGATGATCGGCGAAAATACTGAAATCGACCCCGTTCGCCGAACGTGATCACCATGCCACCCAAGACGAGCGGAAAGGCTGCGAAGAAAGCGGGCAAGGCCCAGAAGAACATCTCCAAGGGAGACAAGAAGAAGAAGCGCAGGAGGAAGGAGAGCTACGCAATCTACATCTACAAAGTGCTGAAGCAGGTGCACCCCGACACCGGAATCTCCAGCAAGGCCATGAGCATCATGAACAGCTTCGTCAACGATATTTTCGAGAGAATCGCCGCCGAAGCTTCTCGCCTGGCTCACTACAACAAGCGCTCCACCATCACCAGCCGGGAGGTGCAGACCGCCGTCAGGCTCTTGCTTCCCGGTGAGCTGGCCAAGCACGCCGTCTCCGAGGGGACCAAGGCCGTCACCAAGTACACCAGCTCAAAGTAAATTCCTCGACGGGATTGCTTTGATGCATCCTAACGGCCCTTCTAAGGGCCATGAAATAATCTTCAGTTTTCAAATACCCGACTGCGATGGGCAATCGTCAATACTCGGCCGCAAAGGACGTACATAAATAAACGTAAAAACCTGGAAAATTAGAGTCCCACGCTTTCCTCCGATTCACCAACTACTTACCTGGTGTGCACGCGCGCGGTTCACGAAAAAATAGAGTAAATGTAAAGGAGAAACTTATGACAATAAAAGATGGACGAATTTCTTACCTCCTATTCAATTATATTTTCTACTGCTATGCGTCTGCATTTGATGAAAATGACCGTCGAGATATTAAGGAAAAAATATTATATTCCCATGATTACTTCCCTTTCACCCAGTACTTTTCAAACCACTGACCTGCTATGCTCGTTTCTCAGACGTAAGCCTTGACTTACATGTCTCCCTCCGTCAAAAATAATATGGATTCACGGCGTCCGTCTCCCTCCGAAACTGGTACGCTTGTGGTCACGTTGCTCCTGCTTCACTTCCAGGGGCAGTAAATGACAGGTTCCCACATGCCCTTCCCACGCGGCCGTTTTTCCGCGAAGGCTAATTCCGCTTAACCTCCCGTCCCATCCGCTACGTCGTAAAACTCCTCGGGGGTTCAACGCGAGGAGGCAGGCAGGTAATGCGACCCGTCCTCGCCCCAAGTTTCTACGTTAACCAGAAAAGGGCTGTCGCAATGACCCACGTGGCATTCCGCACGAGGAAGAAATTTCTGTGGAAACCTCGCAAGCATAGAACGCAGCTGGGCAACAGCGTTCCTTGTACATTCACCAAGTCGTGACGAGCAGGCGTCGCAATAAACAAAATGGCGGGCAGTGAGCGCTTCCGTGGATTTTCCATTGTGCTAATTCTATCCAATCAATCAATTCCCAGAAACTATTTCTACGGAATGCATCGTCGTTAACAGCATATGGAATCAGCATCATTCGCACAAATAACAATTTATGTAATGGGCATCGGGTTTCCTTCTTGGGAAATCGGCATCTCGCTGAAACAATGTTGATAAACCTCCTCTGAACGAATCCCCCAAGTATTTTAAAGTCGATTGAGTGATTTTTCATCCTTTTCCGCAATTTTTTTTTTGCGATACTGCAACGATTTATCAGCAATTGATTACAAATGCATCGAGACAGACGTGACAAGTAGACCAGTTCTTTGATCACCATGCCTCCAAATGACCGATTCTTGTTATAGTTTTGAACCGGGGTCCCTTCCGCGGGACACGAAGGTTTTTCCGGTGCGAGACGGCTCATTCCCCTTCTTTTGAACGAAATTAACCTTTCCAGAAATCTTTACTTGTCTTGTCACGCCACAGAACAGAAAATGTTTCTCTAGGCAAAAGTTAAATGGTCCCAGTCCCAACTTACCCGCTAATTTTATTACGTTGATACACAAGGGATGGAAGGACATACGTTAATGTTGTTTATTTCTTTGCGGGATTAGGGAAATGAAATCTAGGGAAAAGAGGTCGAAGTTTGACGTGAAAGAAAAATCTTTAAAATTAGCGGCCGGTATAATCATTTATGAGATGATTGCATAACGTTTTCATTAAGGCGACTCTTCCTACAAGTGCTTTCTTTCCGAGTGCATTTCTGACGAAAAAGGTTGCCGCATGTGCCTACCTGTCCGTCCTTTTAGCATTTCTACTTTCTGCAAATTTGGTGAAAATCTTTACCGCATTAGCCCCATTGAAGAATCCACCCCGGCCGCATTTTGACACTAGGTACACGAGATCGTCACTTCACCGTATTCGACAACCGATTTCCCGCAGTGGCGTTAACCGAAGGACGCTCGGCTTTGAGGACAATAGTGATTCGTGAAGCGATATTTAATCAGATTCACCTAGTAACAGTGGCCGGGAATGGAATGGAATAACGTCCTTGCCTAGGCAACTTAGTAACATACAACTTAACTACGGACGGGAGAAAATGCCGACGAGCCGTGAAGCGGTGTAAATTTCATAACGATCGTGTGATTTTAAGACTCATGATATACACCATGACGATTAATTACCTTAGCAGTTGTGGTGATGCTTAATCACCGGGATATCATGTAATGTCATACCAGTCACAGCGAGGCGTTAATACTTAACATTGAACTTTGTCAAATTTGTGTAGTTGAAATCACCCTTATGACATCTGTTAATAAATTCATCCACACAGAGTACCAAATTAGTAAAATATCTCGGGTACGCAGCGATATGTAAACGGAGACAGTTTTTTTTTCAAAATCTCGGAATGGATGACAAACGTCCTCCATTAGCGAACATTTATGACAGTCATCACCTACCTCCTGCCGTGATAATGTCAAATTTTGCAATGCAACTACTGGTAATAAGAATGATTAAATTCGAGTCAACTAGTGTTACTTTCGAATAACGTTCCCCCATTGACACAACTGTCATTTACATATGAACACTAGAAACTAACACACACGAACGTGCACATAGACCTACGCAACCTTCAGTCGTCTACTTCATCGTGAGTGGATTGAATCCTCTTAACTCCTGATTGACTTTCGCTTCACATTGCAATGATCCCAGATTGGCCGGGGAAAAGACGACAATTTGTTTTCCTGTTCACTGGAATGCTTATTTCGTATCTTTTATGGTGATGTGCTAGGTACCAGACAGCTTAAAATTGTTAATCATCGTTCTTTTATTACTCGTGACGATAAAGTTGCTTCCGCATCGCTAAGAACCTCAAGGAATCAACAATGAACGGGGATGAAATATTTGATGGGTCCACATGTATTGATTAAGTAATGCAGAACGAAGTAGATACTGAGTAATTGAATTAACACAGGGGCTTCTTCGAGACAGAACCGAGAAATGATGTTCCGTGAACTGTCGACGGTGATAGAGTTCCACGAAAGAGAGGTCGTAGAGGAATGAACGGTTCCGGCTGTTAATGCCGCCCCTAGTCCCCCCAACCCCGCAAGCACTGGAAACCAGCCTGGATCCCTGATTACGATCCCAGGAAAAATCGTGTTCAAGTCTTTCCTACGCCAGATAGTATAATCTGTCATCACTATTGAACGCCGCATCACGCCCCGACGGCTTTTTCCCACGTTTTTTTTATTTATTCACAGGAATGTTTTCCAGGTAAGGGCTATTCACTCTACCTTATCCGTCAATCACTATCCCGACCCTCGAAAGTTACAAGGAAAAGTCGACCATTGCTCTAATGAAAGATATTATTCCAACGGCATGGAGGTAAAAAACAAGATCCATATGCTTGACACACATTATGTCGATTGGAAACAAGTGGAAACGATGTGAAATTAGGTTGGAAGCAACTGAAAAATATTGTGACACGAATACAAGCCGTCATAGCTCCGCAACTACGACGAAAGGGATGTGGATATTATTGAGTTAAACGCATCTGTCCTATTTGCTTATGGCGATTCCCATCGTAATGATCGCGCATACAATCCCGCGATGCGCCCTATTTTCGCCGTTTCCGTGAATAAGACGTACGGCGGGGGATGTGTACCGAGCGAAATTGCCGACACGAATTACGTACGCTTACGAGAGCCTGGTTTTCAAGGAGTCGCTTTCACGTTGACTACGTCCCCGAGGTATCCCATCACACAGGGTCATTTAACGTGACATACAGCGTGTGTGTGGGAGGGATTTTTTTTTAAGGTCGTAGGGGTGTATTCCGTAACTTGACGGCACCGTGGAGAAAAGCACATCCAACGCATCGCACAGATAAGGAAGGTTAATAAAAGAAATGTACGCGATAACAAGTCGACGGCAGACGACTCTCCTCTTCGAAAGACGTGCAAGGAAACTAGGGTAGACATCCGCGGAAACGTGGATGTGGCGCCGTTTCAACGACAATAAGAGTTTTCCCGTGATGAAGTATCATTTCGTTTCCGAAGACATGCCGGTTGCTACAAATTCATCATCCCGCAACGAGGTACCGACGTCCGAAGCCGTTGGAGACGGAGCAAACTCGTCACGGCCGGGTCGCCACTGCGCGCCCTCGGCTACTACATTGTTTTTCCCGCCCGCTCACGGGGCTAAAGCATAATTCGGCGCCATCCTCGACTTTGTTGTACGTGAACTTTGACGTCCCATTCGCGTGCGTACAGTTCATTTCTTTTTCCCCTTCGGCCACCCCATGCAACCATTTCGAAGCCCACGCGGACGCGTCGTAAGGCGTGCGCTTAACGGGTGACTCCGTCTCCATTTGCGACTCGATAATCCTTTCCCACGGGCGCGGGAGGTGGGTGCGTCGCGACGCCCCCGAGTCGTCGAAAAATGCATAAACGTCCGCTTACGGGACAGGCACCGGGGAGGAACAGGAGGAAGGTTTGACAGGCGCCGAGTCAGGGGGAAGGCGTCCGAAGGGACCGTCTTCTCGGGGCCGCTTTCCGCGGCCGGCGCGCGGCCCACCGGGTCGCGAGCGCGTCCAATACCAGGTGAAGGATGGCCTCGAACGTACGTTACCTCGGATCTCGAGGAATCGACCCCGGTAGAAACGTGTGCAACGTTTATTCCCGGGTACGCCTTCGACAGGACGACAACCCGTATTTTGACGACCCGCTGCACACGAACTGGGCTCGCCAAACGCCTGGCGCCGCCACGGCCGACAGGGTGGAACCCTGACGGGCGCCGCGGCGCAAGGCGCCCTCGTTACGCGCCCCCGACACTCTCCGAAACGCGAAAGTCGGAGGAGGAGTGGAGTACAAACAATCCGAGAAGCGCACCGGAGGCGAGAGGAAGAGATCGTATTTTGCTCCGAAATGGTACGATAGCAAGGTGGACTTTCGTAAGAAATCCATGTCTTGGTAATTTTCTCTTTCTATCATCACGCAGCAGCCGATAACATGGCAGACGCAGCATCTGGAGCAGCGGCAGCCGCACCACCGGCAGCCCAGCCTTCGGGCACCGTCGCAGTAAAACCCCTGCCTTCTTCAGGAACCTCCGCGGCTTCCAAGAAGGCCAGCAAGGGCGGAGCAGCCAAGAAGGCTCGCGCAAAGCCGTCGCACCCGCCCACTTCCGAGATGGTTAACAACGCAGTCAAGGGCCTCAAGGAGCGCGGTGGCTCTTCCCTTCAAGCCATCAAGAAGTACATCGCAGCCAGCTACAAAGTGGACGCCGAGAGGCTCTCGCCTTTCATCAAGAAGTACCTCAAGGCGGCCGTCACCGCCGGAACTCTCGTCCAGACCAAGGGAAAGGGCGCCTCAGGTTCCTTCAAGCTGAGCCACAGCAAGAAGGCCGCACCCGCGGCAGCCAGCGGGACGACCAAGGCGAAAAAGGTCGTCAAGAAGACGGGAGTAAAGAAACCGAAAGCGGTCGGAGCCAAGAAGTCCTCCGAGAAGGCGTCCAGTGGCACCAAGAGGTCCGCGCCCAAGGAGCGAAGCAAGTCCGCGCCACCAGCCAAGAAGGCGAAGAAGGCGGCGGACAAGCCAAAGAAGAAGCCGGCGGCTGGGAAACCCGCCGCCAAGGCGGCAAAGTCCCCGTCGAAGGCGAAAAAGGCGGCCACCAAACCCAAGACCCCCAAGCCCAAGAAGACGCCCACCAAGGCCAAGCCCGCCGCCAAGAAACCTTCCGCCGCCCAGAAAAAGAAGTGAACCATCACTGCTTCGCCACCGGCGCACCTAGGACAGCAGACAGCGTCCAATCTCGGTCCTTTTTAGGACCATCATGTCTTCCAAAGATGCTTGCCACTCAATGCCCACGCCACTGAGCACGCCCAAAGTTAACATTTATCATGATTAATGCCATGCAAAAACAACGGTCCTATTTAAAATTGATGATGCGACATGGACGGACGAAAAAAAAAAATTAAGAATAACATTCATAGAACGTGTAAAATGAACAACACGTCACGGAGTATTGTTTTCTTTTCGTAAAGCGCGTCAGGTAAGCATCGCACGAACTTTTATTTCATCTCATTTCATGCGTAGCCGTGCAAACGCACTTGCCATGCGCAAAGGAAATTTCATATCGTCCATCATTCCAATGGATTGACATCGTCGTTAATTATTGTGCGATCGTGCTAAATTCAAACTTTTAAGTATGTACTGGTCCTGAAAAGGACCTTTGTTTTTCGGCCGAAAGTAGCTTTCTAAGCTCGCTCTCCGCGGATACGGCGGGCCAGCTGGATGTCCTTGGGCATGATGGTCACACGCTTAGCGTGGATGGCGCAGAGGTTGGTGTCCTCAAAGAGACCCACTAGGTAAGCCTCGCTGGCCTCCTGGAGAGCCATGACGGCGGAGCTCTGGAACCGAAGATCGGTCTTGAAGTCCTGGGCGATCTCACGCACCAGGCGCTGGAAGGGCAGCTTGCGGATGAGGAGCTCCGTGCTCTTCTGGTATCTCCTGATCTCACGAAGGGCCACGGTACCGGGGCGGTACCTGTGGGGCTTCTTGACGCCTCCCGTCGCCGGCGCGCTCTTGCGAGCGGCCTTGGTGGCCAGCTGCTTCCTCGGGGCCTTTCCTCCGGTGGACTTGCGGGCTGTCTGCTTCGTACGTGCCATTTCTGCGATCTGTAAAAAGCCGGGTCAACGCCGTCTTTTAAGCACTTCCGAGAATGGCGCCAGATAGTACGGGCGACGCTGATTGGTGGAGAGGTCGGGTACGTCATCGCCGCGGCGGCGACGTTTATAAATACCGGCGAAGGTGCATTTCAGGTCATCAGACAGCAGCCCTTACTACGAGCAGACTACAGAGATGACTGGACGCGGCAAGGGAGGAAAAGGCCTGGGAAAGGGAGGAGCCAAACGTCATCGCAAAGTTCTCCGCGATAACATCCAGGGCATCACCAAGCCGGCCATCCGCCGTCTCGCCCGCCGAGGTGGAGTGAAGCGTATCTCCGGACTCATCTACGAGGAGACGCGCGGTGTGCTCAAGGTGTTCCTTGAGAACGTTATTCGCGACGCCGTCACCTACACCGAACACGCCAAGAGGAAGACCGTCACAGCCATGGACGTCGTGTACGCACTCAAGCGACAGGGCCGCACTCTCTACGGGTTTGGCGGTTAGACACGACGCGACGGGATCGCCATCCGACACCCGGCGTACGTCGATAAAAAAGGTCCTTCTAAGGACCAATACAATGTTCAGAGATGGAGCCAATCCTTTGCCATAACGGAACGAAAAATTATTCCCTATTCGCCATAGCGTGTGTGACGGCGATAAATAGTAAAGTAAGACCTGTTCGAACGCAAAAAAAAAATGGCGGTGATAATAGAGTTGAAATTGTATGAGCCTTTACCGACGTTAAAGACATTGTCAGCGAATCGGAATAAGCACGTGGCAACGGACTGGCGACAATGTATATCGCGCCGTTGCAACCGTACAGGAATAAGCACGGGGCAACAATGTACTTCGCGCCGTTGCAACCGTACATGAATAAGCACGTGGCAACAATGTATATCGCGCCGTTGCAACCGTACATGAATAAGCACGTGGCAACGGACTGGCGACAATGTGTATCGCGCCGTTGCAACCATACATGTTAACAAGAAATAACGTAGTTAAGCGGCAGATTGCAGGTGAAATTTTATGACAGACTATGAAATACATTGTAAACGAAGCAGTGTCACCTTCAATCATTCTTCGTTGCATTTCAGCACAAACGCTTTCACTTTTTATACGCTTTATTTCCCATCGTTTACCTTAGCCCAATTATAGCTCCACGTTTCATTCGCTATGCTTATTACGTTTATTGTTATTATTATTTTTTTCACATGACATTTATCGCGTACATCTCTCTAGTATGTTCTGGTCCTGAAAAGGACCTTTTATGCGCACAGCGTGATGCTTATGCCTTCTTCTCAGTCTTCTTGGGCAGGAGCACCGCCTGGATGTTCGGAAGGACACCTCCCTGAGCGATGGTAACGCCCGACAGGAGCTTATTCAACTCCTCGTCGTTGCGGATGGCCAACTGCAAGTGACGAGGGATGATTCTCGTCTTCTTGTTGTCCCTGGCAGCGTTACCGGCCAACTCGAGGACTTCCGCGGCCAGGTACTCCATGACGGCGGCCAAGTAGACTGGGGCACCGGCACCAACACGCTCGGCATAGTTCCCCTTGCGGAGCAGACGGTGGATACGACCGACCGGAAACTGAAGACCGGCCCTGCTGGAGCGGGACTTGGACTTCCCCTTCACTTTTCCTCCCTTTCCTCGTCCGGACATGGCTGAATGCTTCTTTATCTGGTAGTGCTGTCTAATCGCTGTCAGACTCCTGGGCGCATTTATATAGGCTGCCGCCGTCCTAGCGACGCCACATCATGCTTTTACGTGATTGGTCGTCGAGGAGATTCGGCTCACGGAACGGACCAGGGGTACATAAGCAGGCGACTGATGATCGGCGAAAATACTGAAATCGACCCCGTTCGCCGAACGTGATCACCATGCCACCCAAGACGAGCGGAAAGGCTGCGAAGAAAGCGGGCAAGGCCCAGAAGAACATCTCCAAGGGAGACAAGAAGAAGAAGCGCAGGAGGAAGGAGAGCTACGCAATCTACATCTACAAAGTGCTGAAGCAGGTGCACCCCGACACCGGAATCTCCAGCAAGGCCATGAGCATCATGAACAGCTTCGTCAACGATATTTTCGAGAGAATCGCCGCCGAAGCTTCTCGCCTGGCTCACTACAACAAGCGCTCCACCATCACCAGCCGGGAGGTGCAGACCGCCGTCAGGCTCTTGCTTCCCGGTGAGCTGGCCAAGCACGCCGTCTCCGAGGGGACCAAGGCCGTCACCAAGTACACCAGCTCAAAGTAAATTCCTCGACGGGATTGCTTTGATGCATCCTAACGGCCCTTCTAAGGGCCATGAAATAATCTTCAGTTTTCAAATACCCGACTGCGATGGGCAATCGTCAATACTCGGCCGCAAAGGACGTACATAAATAAACGTAAAAACCTGGAAAATTAGAGTCCCACGCTTTCCTCCGATTCACCAACTACTTACCTGGTGTGCACGCGCGCGGTTCACGAAAAAATAGAGTAAATGTAAAGGAGAAACTTATGACAATAAAAGATGGACGAATTTCTTACCTCCTATTCAATTATATTTTCTACTGCTATGCGTCTGCATTTGATGAAAATGACCGTCGAGATATTAAGGAAAAAATATTATATTCCCATGATTACTTCCCTTTCACCCAGTACTTTTCAAACCACTGACCTGCTATGCTCGTTTCTCAGACGTAAGCCTTGACTTACATGTCTCCCTCCGTCAAAAATAATATGGATTCACGGCGTCCGTCTCCCTCCGAAACTGGTACGCTTGTGGTCACGTTGCTCCTGCTTCACTTCCAGGGGCAGTAAATGACAGGTTCCCACATGCCCTTCCCACGCGGCCGTTTTTCCGCGAAGGCTAATTCCGCTTAACCTCCCGTCCCATCCGCTACGTCGTAAAACTCCTCGGGGGTTCAACGCGAGGAGGCAGGCAGGTAATGCGACCCGTCCTCGCCCCAAGTTTCTACGTTAACCAGAAAAGGGCTGTCGCAATGACCCACGTGGCATTCCGCACGAGGAAGAAATTTCTGTGGAAACCTCGCAAGCATAGAACGCAGCTGGGCAACAGCGTTCCTTGTACATTCACCAAGTCGTGACGAGCAGGCGTCGCAATAAACAAAATGGCGGGCAGTGAGCGCTTCCGTGGATTTTCCATTGTGCTAATTCTATCCAATCAATCAATTCCCAGAAACTATTTCTACGGAATGCATCGTCGTTAACAGCATATGGAATCAGCATCATTCGCACAAATAACAATTTATGTAATGGGCATCGGGTTTCCTTCTTGGGAAATCGGCATCTCGCTGAAACAATGTTGATAAACCTCCTCTGAACGAATCCCCCAAGTATTTTAAAGTCGATTGAGTGATTTTTCATCCTTTTCCGCAATTTTTTTTTTGCGATACTGCAACGATTTATCAGCAATTGATTACAAATGCATCGAGACAGACGTGACAAGTAGACCAGTTCTTTGATCACCATGCCTCCAAATGACCGATTCTTGTTATAGTTTTGAACCGGGGTCCCTTCCGCGGGACACGAAGGTTTTTCCGGTGCGAGACGGCTCATTCCCCTTCTTTTGAACGAAATTAACCTTTCCAGAAATCTTTACTTGTCTTGTCACGCCACAGAACAGAAAATGTTTCTCTAGGCAAAAGTTAAATGGTCCCAGTCCCAACTTACCCGCTAATTTTATTACGTTGATACACAAGGGATGGAAGGACATACGTTAATGTTGTTTATTTCTTTGCGGGATTAGGGAAATGAAATCTAGGGAAAAGAGGTCGAAGTTTGACGTGAAAGAAAAATCTTTAAAATTAGCGGCCGGTATAATCATTTATGAGATGATTGCATAACGTTTTCATTAAGGCGACTCTTCCTACAAGTGCTTTCTTTCCGAGTGCATTTCTGACGAAAAAGGTTGCCGCATGTGCCTACCTGTCCGTCCTTTTAGCATTTCTACTTTCTGCAAATTTGGTGAAAATCTTTACCGCATTAGCCCCATTGAAGAATCCACCCCGGCCGCATTTTGACACTAGGTACACGAGATCGTCACTTCACCGTATTCGACAACCGATTTCCCGCAGTGGCGTTAACCGAAGGACGCTCGGCTTTGAGGACAATAGTGATTCGTGAAGCGATATTTAATCAGATTCACCTAGTAACAGTGGCCGGGAATGGAATGGAATAACGTCCTTGCCTAGGCAACTTAGTAACATACAACTTAACTACGGACGGGAGAAAATGCCGACGAGCCGTGAAGCGGTGTAAATTTCATAACGATCGTGTGATTTTAAGACTCATGATATACACCATGACGATTAATTACCTTAGCAGTTGTGGTGATGCTTAATCACCGGGATATCATGTAATGTCATACCAGTCACAGCGAGGCGTTAATACTTAACATTGAACTTTGTCAAATTTGTGTAGTTGAAATCACCCTTATGACATCTGTTAATAAATTCATCCACACAGAGTACCAAATTAGTAAAATATCTCGGGTACGCAGCGATATGTAAACGGAGACAGTTTTTTTTTCAAAATCTCGGAATGGATGACAAACGTCCTCCATTAGCGAACATTTATGACAGTCATCACCTACCTCCTGCCGTGATAATGTCAAATTTTGCAATGCAACTACTGGTAATAAGAATGATTAAATTCGAGTCAACTAGTGTTACTTTCGAATAACGTTCCCCCATTGACACAACTGTCATTTACATATGAACACTAGAAACTAACACACACGAACGTGCACATAGACCTACGCAACCTTCAGTCGTCTACTTCATCGTGAGTGGATTGAATCCTCTTAACTCCTGATTGACTTTCGCTTCACATTGCAATGATCCCAGATTGGCCGGGGAAAAGACGACAATTTGTTTTCCTGTTCACTGGAATGCTTATTTCGTATCTTTTATGGTGATGTGCTAGGTACCAGACAGCTTAAAATTGTTAATCATCGTTCTTTTATTACTCGTGACGATAAAGTTGCTTCCGCATCGCTAAGAACCTCAAGGAATCAACAATGAACGGGGATGAAATATTTGATGGGTCCACATGTATTGATTAAGTAATGCAGAACGAAGTAGATACTGAGTAATTGAATTAACACAGGGGCTTCTTCGAGACAGAACCGAGAAATGATGTTCCGTGAACTGTCGACGGTGATAGAGTTCCACGAAAGAGAGGTCGTAGAGGAATGAACGGTTCCGGCTGTTAATGCCGCCCCTAGTCCCCCCAACCCCGCAAGCACTGGAAACCAGCCTGGATCCCTGATTACGATCCCAGGAAAAATCGTGTTCAAGTCTTTCCTACGCCAGATAGTATAATCTGTCATCACTATTGAACGCCGCATCACGCCCCGACGGCTTTTTCCCACGTTTTTTTTATTTATTCACAGGAATGTTTTCCAGGTAAGGGCTATTCACTCTACCTTATCCGTCAATCACTATCCCGACCCTCGAAAGTTACAAGGAAAAGTCGACCATTGCTCTAATGAAAGATATTATTCCAACGGCATGGAGGTAAAAAACAAGATCCATATGCTTGACACACATTATGTCGATTGGAAACAAGTGGAAACGATGTGAAATTAGGTTGGAAGCAACTGAAAAATATTGTGACACGAATACAAGCCGTCATAGCTCCGCAACTACGACGAAAGGGATGTGGATATTATTGAGTTAAACGCATCTGTCCTATTTGCTTATGGCGATTCCCATCGTAATGATCGCGCATACAATCCCGCGATGCGCCCTATTTTCGCCGTTTCCGTGAATAAGACGTACGGCGGGGGATGTGTACCGAGCGAAATTGCCGACACGAATTACGTACGCTTACGAGAGCCTGGTTTTCAAGGAGTCGCTTTCACGTTGACTACGTCCCCGAGGTATCCCATCACACAGGGTCATTTAACGTGACATACAGCGTGTGTGTGGGAGGGATTTTTTTTTAAGGTCGTAGGGGTGTATTCCGTAACTTGACGGCACCGTGGAGAAAAGCACATCCAACGCATCGCACAGATAAGGAAGGTTAATAAAAGAAATGTACGCGATAACAAGTCGACGGCAGACGACTCTCCTCTTCGAAAGACGTGCAAGGAAACTAGGGTAGACATCCGCGGAAACGTGGATGTGGCGCCGTTTCAACGACAATAAGAGTTTTCCCGTGATGAAGTATCATTTCGTTTCCGAAGACATGCCGGTTGCTACAAATTCATCATCCCGCAACGAGGTACCGACGTCCGAAGCCGTTGGAGACGGAGCAAACTCGTCACGGCCGGGTCGCCACTGCGCGCCCTCGGCTACTACATTGTTTTTCCCGCCCGCTCACGGGGCTAAAGCATAATTCGGCGCCATCCTCGACTTTGTTGTACGTGAACTTTGACGTCCCATTCGCGTGCGTACAGTTCATTTCTTTTTCCCCTTCGGCCACCCCATGCAACCATTTCGAAGCCCACGCGGACGCGTCGTAAGGCGTGCGCTTAACGGGTGACTCCGTCTCCATTTGCGACTCGATAATCCTTTCCCACGGGCGCGGGAGGTGGGTGCGTCGCGACGCCCCCGAGTCGTCGAAAAATGCATAAACGTCCGCTTACGGGACAGGCACCGGGGAGGAACAGGAGGAAGGTTTGACAGGCGCCGAGTCAGGGGGAAGGCGTCCGAAGGGACCGTCTTCTCGGGGCCGCTTTCCGCGGCCGGCGCGCGGCCCACCGGGTCGCGAGCGCGTCCAATACCAGGTGAAGGATGGCCTCGAACGTACGTTACCTCGGATCTCGAGGAATCGACCCCGGTAGAAACGTGTGCAACGTTTATTCCCGGGTACGCCTTCGACAGGACGACAACCCGTATTTTGACGACCCGCTGCACACGAACTGGGCTCGCCAAACGCCTGGCGCCGCCACGGCCGACAGGGTGGAACCCTGACGGGCGCCGCGGCGCAAGGCGCCCTCGTTACGCGCCCCCGACACTCTCCGAAACGCGAAAGTCGGAGGAGGAGTGGAGTACAAACAATCCGAGAAGCGCACCGGAGGCGAGAGGAAGAGATCGTATTTTGCTCCGAAATGGTACGATAGCAAGGTGGACTTTCGTAAGAAATCCATGTCTTGGTAATTTTCTCTTTCTATCATCACGCAGCAGCCGATAACATGGCAGACGCAGCATCTGGAGCAGCGGCAGCCGCACCACCGGCAGCCCAGCCTTCGGGCACCGTCGCAGTAAAACCCCTGCCTTCTTCAGGAACCTCCGCGGCTTCCAAGAAGGCCAGCAAGGGCGGAGCAGCCAAGAAGGCTCGCGCAAAGCCGTCGCACCCGCCCACTTCCGAGATGGTTAACAACGCAGTCAAGGGCCTCAAGGAGCGCGGTGGCTCTTCCCTTCAAGCCATCAAGAAGTACATCGCAGCCAGCTACAAAGTGGACGCCGAGAGGCTCTCGCCTTTCATCAAGAAGTACCTCAAGGCGGCCTCGCCCCAAGTTTCTACGTTAACCAGAAAAGGGCTGTCGCAATGACCCACGTGGCATTCCGCACGAGGAAGAAATTTCTGTGGAAACCTCGCAAGCATAGAACGCAGCTGGGCAACAGCGTTCCTTGTACATTCACCAAGTCGTGACGAGCAGGCGTCGCAATAAACAAAATGGCGGGCAGTGAGCGCTTCCGTGGATTTTCCATTGTGCTAATTCTATCCAATCAATCAATTCCCAGAAACTATTTCTACGGAATGCATCGTCGTTAACAGCATATGGAATCAGCATCATTCGCACAAATAACAATTTATGTAATGGGCATCGGGTTTCCTTCTTGGGAAATCGGCATCTCGCTGAAACAATGTTGATAAACCTCCTCTGAACGAATCCCCCAAGTATTTTAAAGTCGATTGAGTGATTTTTCATCCTTTTCCGCAATTTTTTTTTTGCGATACTGCAACGATTTATCAGCAATTGATTACAAATGCATCGAGACAGACGTGACAAGTAGACCAGTTCTTTGATCACCATGCCTCCAAATGACCGATTCTTGTTATAGTTTTGAACCGGGGTCCCTTCCGCGGGACACGAAGGTTTTTCCGGTGCGAGACGGCTCATTCCCCTTCTTTTGAACGAAATTAACCTTTCCAGAAATCTTTACTTGTCTTGTCACGCCACAGAACAGAAAATGTTTCTCTAGGCAAAAGTTAAATGGTCCCAGTCCCAACTTACCCGCTAATTTTATTACGTTGATACACAAGGGATGGAAGGACATACGTTAATGTTGTTTATTTCTTTGCGGGATTAGGGAAATGAAATCTAGGGAAAAGAGGTCGAAGTTTGACGTGAAAGAAAAATCTTTAAAATTAGCGGCCGGTATAATCATTTATGAGATGATTGCATAACGTTTTCATTAAGGCGACTCTTCCTACAAGTGCTTTCTTTCCGAGTGCATTTCTGACGAAAAAGGTTGCCGCATGTGCCTACCTGTCCGTCCTTTTAGCATTTCTACTTTCTGCAAATTTGGTGAAAATCTTTACCGCATTAGCCCCATTGAAGAATCCACCCCGGCCGCATTTTGACACTAGGTACACGAGATCGTCACTTCACCGTATTCGACAACCGATTTCCCGCAGTGGCGTTAACCGAAGGACGCTCGGCTTTGAGGACAATAGTGATTCGTGAAGCGATATTTAATCAGATTCACCTAGTAACAGTGGCCGGGAATGGAATGGAATAACGTCCTTGCCTAGGCAACTTAGTAACATACAACTTAACTACGGACGGGAGAAAATGCCGACGAGCCGTGAAGCGGTGTAAATTTCATAACGATCGTGTGATTTTAAGACTCATGATATACACCATGACGATTAATTACCTTAGCAGTTGTGGTGATGCTTAATCACCGGGATATCATGTAATGTCATACCAGTCACAGCGAGGCGTTAATACTTAACATTGAACTTTGTCAAATTTGTGTAGTTGAAATCACCCTTATGACATCTGTTAATAAATTCATCCACACAGAGTACCAAATTAGTAAAATATCTCGGGTACGCAGCGATATGTAAACGGAGACAGTTTTTTTTTCAAAATCTCGGAATGGATGACAAACGTCCTCCATTAGCGAACATTTATGACAGTCATCACCTACCTCCTGCCGTGATAATGTCAAATTTTGCAATGCAACTACTGGTAATAAGAATGATTAAATTCGAGTCAACTAGTGTTACTTTCGAATAACGTTCCCCCATTGACACAACTGTCATTTACATATGAACACTAGAAACTAACACACACGAACGTGCACATAGACCTACGCAACCTTCAGTCGTCTACTTCATCGTGAGTGGATTGAATCCTCTTAACTCCTGATTGACTTTCGCTTCACATTGCAATGATCCCAGATTGGCCGGGGAAAAGACGACAATTTGTTTTCCTGTTCACTGGAATGCTTATTTCGTATCTTTTATGGTGATGTGCTAGTCTATCCCATCACACAGGGTCATTTAACGTGACATACAGCGTGTGTGTGGGAGGGATTTTTTTTTAAGGTCGTAGGGGTGTATTCCGTAACTTGACGGCACCGTGGAGAAAAGCACATCCAACGCATCGCACAGATAAGGAAGGTTAATAAAAGAAATGTACGCGATAACAAGTCGACGGCAGACGACTCTCCTCTTCGAAAGACGTGCAAGGAAACTAGGGTAGACATCCGCGGAAACGTGGATGTGGCGCCGTTTCAACGACAATAAGAGTTTTCCCGTGATGAAGTATCATTTCGTTTCCGAAGACATGCCGGTTGCTACAAATTCATCATCCCGCAACGAGGTACCGACGTCCGAAGCCGTTGGAGACGGAGCAAACTCGTCACGGCCGGGTCGCCACTGCGCGCCCTCGGCTACTACATTGTTTTTCCCGCCCGCTCACGGGGCTAAAGCATAATTCGGCGCCATCCTCGACTTTGTTGTACGTGAACTTTGACGTCCCATTCGCGTGCGTACAGTTCATTTCTTTTTCCCCTTCGGCCACCCCATGCAACCATTTCGAAGCCCACGCGGACGCGTCGTAAGGCGTGCGCTTAACGGGTGACTCCGTCTCCATTTGCGACTCGATAATCCTTTCCCACGGGCGCGGGAGGTGGGTGCGTCGCGACGCCCCCGAGTCGTCGAAAAATGCATAAACGTCCGCTTACGGGACAGGCACCGGGGAGGAACAGGAGGAAGGTTTGACAGGCGCCGAGTCAGGGGGAAGGCGTCCGAAGGGACCGTCTTCTCGGGGCCGCTTTCCGCGGCCGGCGCGCGGCCCACCGGGTCGCGAGCGCGTCCAATACCAGGTGAAGGATGGCCTCGAACGTACGTTACCTCGGATCTCGAGGAATCGACCCCGGTAGAAACGTGTGCAACGTTTATTCCCGGGTACGCCTTCGACAGGACGACAACCCGTATTTTGACGACCCGCTGCACACGAACTGGGCTCGCCAAACGCCTGGCGCCGCCACGGCCGACAGGGTGGAACCCTGACGGGCGCCGCGGCGCAAGGCGCCCTCGTTACGCGCCCCCGACACTCTCCGAAACGCGAAAGTCGGAGGAGGAGTGGAGTACAAACAATCCGAGAAGCGCACCGGAGGCGAGAGGAAGAGATCGTATTTTGCTCCGAAATGGTACGATAGCAAGGTGGACTTTCGTAAGAAATCCATGTCTTGGTAATTTTCTCTTTCTATCATCACGCAGCAGCCGATAACATGGCAGACGCAGCATCTGGAGCAGCGGCAGCCGCACCACCGGCAGCCCAGCCTTCGGGCACCGTCGCAGTAAAACCCCTGCCTTCTTCAGGAACCTCCGCGGCTTCCAAGAAGGCCAGCAAGGGCGGAGCAGCCAAGAAGGCTCGCGCAAAGCCGTCGCACCCGCCCACTTCCGAGATGGTTAACAACGCAGTCAAGGGCCTCAAGGAGCGCGGTGGCTCTTCCCTTCAAGCCATCAAGAAGTACATCGCAGCCAGCTACAAAGTGGACGCCGAGAGGCTCTCGCCTTTCATCAAGAAGTACCTCAAGGCGGCCGTCACCGCCGGAACTCTCGTCCAGACCAAGGGAAAGGGCGCCTCAGGTTCCTTCAAGCTGAGCCACAGCAAGAAGGCCGCACCCGCGGCAGCCAGCGGGACGACCAAGGCGAAAAAGGTCGTCAAGAAGACGGGAGTAAAGAAACCGAAAGCGGTCGGAGCCAAGAAGTCCTCCGAGAAGGCGTCCAGTGGCACCAAGAGGTCCGCGCCCAAGGAGCGAAGCAAGTCCGCGCCACCAGCCAAGAAGGCGAAGAAGGCGGCGGACAAGCCAAAGAAGAAGCCGGCGGCTGGGAAACCCGCCGCCAAGGCGGCAAAGTCCCCGTCGAAGGCGAAAAAGGCGGCCACCAAACCCAAGACCCCCAAGCCCAAGAAGACGCCCACCAAGGCCAAGCCCGCCGCCAAGAAACCTTCCGCCGCCCAGAAAAAGAAGTGAACCATCACTGCTTCGCCACCGGCGCACCTAGGACAGCAGACAGCGTCCAATCTCGGTCCTTTTTAGGACCATCATGTCTTCCAAAGATGCTTGCCACTCAATGCCCACGCCACTGAGCACGCCCAAAGTTAACATTTATCATGATTAATGCCATGCAAAAACAACGGTCCTATTTAAAATTGATGATGCGACATGGACGGACGAAAAAAAAAATTAAGAATAACATTCATAGAACGTGTAAAATGAACAACACGTCACGGAGTATTGTTTTCTTTTCGTTAAGCGCGTCAGGTAAGCATCGCACGAACTTTTATTTCATCTCATTTCATGCGTAGCCGTGCAAACGCACTTGCCATGCGCAAAGGAAATTTCATGTCGTCCATCATTCCAATGGATTTACATCGTCGTTAATTATTGTGCGATCGTGCTAAATTCAAACTTTTAAGTATGTACTGGTCCTGAAAAGGACCTTTGTTTTTCGGCCGAAAGTAGCTTTCTAAGCTCGCTCTCCGCGGATACGGCGGGCCAGCTGGATGTCCTTGGGCATGATGGTCACACGCTTAGCGTGGATGGCGCAGAGGTTGGTGTCCTCAAAGAGACCCACTAGGTAAGCCTCGCTGGCCTCCTGGAGAGCCATGACGGCGGAGCTCTGGAACCGAAGATCGGTCTTGAAGTCCTGGGCGATCTCACGCACCAGGCGCTGGAAGGGCAGCTTGCGGATGAGGAGCTCCGTGCTCTTCTGGTATCTCCTGATCTCACGAAGGGCCACGGTACCGGGGCGGTACCTGTGGGGCTTCTTGACGCCTCCCGTCGCCGGCGCGCTCTTGCGAGCGGCCTTGGTGGCCAGCTGCTTCCTCGGGGCCTTTCCTCCGGTGGACTTGCGGGCTGTCTGCTTCGTACGTGCCATTTCTGCGATCTGTAAAAAGCCGGGTCAACGCCGTCTTTTAAGCACTTCCGAGAATGGCGCCAGATAGTACGGGCGACGCTGATTGGTGGAGAGGTCGGGTACGTCATCGCCGCGGCGGCGACGTTTATAAATACCGGCGAAGGTGCATTTCAGGTCATCAGACAGCAGCCCTTACTACGAGCAGACTACAGAGATGACTGGACGCGGCAAGGGAGGAAAAGGCCTGGGAAAGGGAGGAGCCAAACGTCATCGCAAAGTTCTCCGCGATAACATCCAGGGCATCACCAAGCCGGCCATCCGCCGTCTCGCCCGCCGAGGTGGAGTGAAGCGTATCTCCGGACTCATCTACGAGGAGACGCGCGGTGTGCTCAAGGTGTTCCTTGAGAACGTTATTCGCGACGCCGTCACCTACACCGAACACGCCAAGAGGAAGACCGTCACAGCCATGGACGTCGTGTACGCACTCAAGCGACAGGGCCGCACTCTCTACGGGTTTGGCGGTTAGACACGACGCGACGGGATCGCCATCCGACACCCGGCGTACGTCGATAAAAAAGGTCCTTCTAAGGACCAATACAATGTTCAGAGATGGAGCCAATCCTTTGCCATAACGGAACGAAAAATTATTCCCTATTCGCCATAGCGTGTGTGACGGCGATAAATAGTAAAGTAAGACCTGTTCGAACGCAAAAAAAAAATGGCGGTGATAATAGAGTTGAAATTGTATGAGCCTTTACCGACGTTAAAGACATTGTCAGCGAATCGGAATAAGCACGTGGCAACGGACTGGCGACAATGTATATCGCGCCGTTGCAACCGTACAGGAATAAGCACGGGGCAACAATGTACTTCGCGCCGTTGCAACCGTACATGAATAAGCACGTGGCAACAATGTATATCGCGCCGTTGCAACCGTACATGAATAAGCACGTGGCAACGGACTGGCGACAATGTGTATCGCGCCGTTGCAACCATACATGTTAACAAGAAATAACGTAGTTAAGCGGCAGATTGCAGGTGAAATTTTATGACAGACTATGAAATACATTGTAAACGAAGCAGTGTCACCTTCAATCATTCTTCGTTGCATTTCAGCACAAACGCTTTCACTTTTTATACGCTTTATTTCCCATCGTTTACCTTAGCCCAATTATAGCTCCACGTTTCATTCGCTATGCTTATTACGTTTATTGTTATTATTATTTTTTTCACATGACATTTATCGCGTACATCTCTCTAGTATGTTCTGGTCCTGAAAAGGACCTTTTATGCGCACAGCGTGATGCTTATGCCTTCTTCTCAGTCTTCTTGGGCAGGAGCACCGCCTGGATGTTCGGAAGGACACCTCCCTGAGCGATGGTAACGCCCGACAGGAGCTTATTCAACTCCTCGTCGTTGCGGATGGCCAACTGCAAGTGACGAGGGATGATTCTCGTCTTCTTGTTGTCCCTGGCAGCGTTACCGGCCAACTCGAGGACTTCCGCGGCCAGGTACTCCATGACGGCGGCCAAGTAGACTGGGGCACCGGCACCAACACGCTCGGCATAGTTCCCCTTGCGGAGCAGACGGTGGATACGACCGACCGGAAACTGAAGACCGGCCCTGCTGGAGCGGGACTTGGACTTCCCCTTCACTTTTCCTCCCTTTCCTCGTCCGGACATGGCTGAATGCTTCTTTATCTGGTAGTGCTGTCTAATCGCTGTCAGACTCCTGGGCGCATTTATATAGGCTGCCGCCGTCCTAGCGACGCCACATCATGCTTTTACGTGATTGGTCGTCGAGGAGATTCGGCTCACGGAACGGACCAGGGGTACATAAGCAGGCGACTGATGATCGGCGAAAATACTGAAATCGACCCCGTTCGCCGAACGTGATCACCATGCCACCCAAGACGAGCGGAAAGGCTGCGAAGAAAGCGGGCAAGGCCCAGAAGAACATCTCCAAGGGAGACAAGAAGAAGAAGCGCAGGAGGAAGGAGAGCTACGCAATCTACATCTACAAAGTGCTGAAGCAGGTGCACCCCGACACCGGAATCTCCAGCAAGGCCATGAGCATCATGAACAGCTTCGTCAACGATATTTTCGAGAGAATCGCCGCCGAAGCTTCTCGCCTGGCTCACTACAACAAGCGCTCCACCATCACCAGCCGGGAGGTGCAGACCGCCGTCAGGCTCTTGCTTCCCGGTGAGCTGGCCAAGCACGCCGTCTCCGAGGGGACCAAGGCCGTCACCAAGTACACCAGCTCAAAGTAAATTCCTCGACGGGATTGCTTTGATGCATCCTAACGGCCCTTCTAAGGGCCATGAAATAATCTTCAGTTTTCAAATACCCGACTGCGATGGGCAATCGTCAATACTCGGCCGCAAAGGACGTACATAAATAAACGTAAAAACCTGGAAAATTAGAGTCCCACGCTTTCCTCCGATTCACCAACTACTTACCTGGTGTGCACGCGCGCGGTTCACGAAAAAATAGAGTAAATGTAAAGGAGAAACTTATGACAATAAAAGATGGACGAATTTCTTACCTCCTATTCAATTATATTTTCTACTGCTATGCGTCTGCATTTGATGAAAATGACCGTCGAGATATTAAGGAAAAAATATTATATTCCCATGATTACTTCCCTTTCACCCAGTACTTTTCAAACCACTGACCTGCTATGCTCGTTTCTCAGACGTAAGCCTTGACTTACATGTCTCCCTCCGTCAAAAATAATATGGATTCACGGCGTCCGTCTCCCTCCGAAACTGGTACGCTTGTGGTCACGTTGCTCCTGCTTCACTTCCAGGGGCAGTAAATGACAGGTTCCCACATGCCCTTCCCACGCGGCCGTTTTTCCGCGAAGGCTAATTCCGCTTAACCTCCCGTCCCATCCGCTACGTCGTAAAACTCCTCGGGGGTTCAACGCGAGGAGGCAGGCAGGTAATGCGACCCGTCCTCGCCCCAAGTTTCTACGTTAACCAGAAAAGGGCTGTCGCAATGACCCACGTGGCATTCCGCACGAGGAAGAAATTTCTGTGGAAACCTCGCAAGCATAGAACGCAGCTGGGCAACAGCGTTCCTTGTACATTCACCAAGTCGTGACGAGCAGGCGTCGCAATAAACAAAATGGCGGGCAGTGAGCGCTTCCGTGGATTTTCCATTGTGCTAATTCTATCCAATCAATCAATTCCCAGAAACTATTTCTACGGAATGCATCGTCGTTAACAGCATATGGAATCAGCATCATTCGCACAAATAACAATTTATGTAATGGGCATCGGGTTTCCTTCTTGGGAAATCGGCATCTCGCTGAAACAATGTTGATAAACCTCCTCTGAACGAATCCCCCAAGTATTTTAAAGTCGATTGAGTGATTTTTCATCCTTTTCCGCAATTTTTTTTTTGCGATACTGCAACGATTTATCAGCAATTGATTACAAATGCATCGAGACAGACGTGACAAGTAGACCAGTTCTTTGATCACCATGCCTCCAAATGACCGATTCTTGTTATAGTTTTGAACCGGGGTCCCTTCCGCGGGACACGAAGGTTTTTCCGGTGCGAGACGGCTCATTCCCCTTCTTTTGAACGAAATTAACCTTTCCAGAAATCTTTACTTGTCTTGTCACGCCACAGAACAGAAAATGTTTCTCTAGGCAAAAGTTAAATGGTCCCAGTCCCAACTTACCCGCTAATTTTATTACGTTGATACACAAGGGATGGAAGGACATACGTTAATGTTGTTTATTTCTTTGCGGGATTAGGGAAATGAAATCTAGGGAAAAGAGGTCGAAGTTTGACGTGAAAGAAAAATCTTTAAAATTAGCGGCCGGTATAATCATTTATGAGATGATTGCATAACGTTTTCATTAAGGCGACTCTTCCTACAAGTGCTTTCTTTCCGAGTGCATTTCTGACGAAAAAGGTTGCCGCATGTGCCTACCTGTCCGTCCTTTTAGCATTTCTACTTTCTGCAAATTTGGTGAAAATCTTTACCGCATTAGCCCCATTGAAGAATCCACCCCGGCCGCATTTTGACACTAGGTACACGAGATCGTCACTTCACCGTATTCGACAACCGATTTCCCGCAGTGGCGTTAACCGAAGGACGCTCGGCTTTGAGGACAATAGTGATTCGTGAAGCGATATTTAATCAGATTCACCTAGTAACAGTGGCCGGGAATGGAATGGAATAACGTCCTTGCCTAGGCAACTTAGTAACATACAACTTAACTACGGACGGGAGAAAATGCCGACGAGCCGTGAAGCGGTGTAAATTTCATAACGATCGTGTGATTTTAAGACTCATGATATACACCATGACGATTAATTACCTTAGCAGTTGTGGTGATGCTTAATCACCGGGATATCATGTAATGTCATACCAGTCACAGCGAGGCGTTAATACTTAACATTGAACTTTGTCAAATTTGTGTAGTTGAAATCACCCTTATGACATCTGTTAATAAATTCATCCACACAGAGTACCAAATTAGTAAAATATCTCGGGTACGCAGCGATATGTAAACGGAGACAGTTTTTTTTTCAAAATCTCGGAATGGATGACAAACGTCCTCCATTAGCGAACATTTATGACAGTCATCACCTACCTCCTGCCGTGATAATGTCAAATTTTGCAATGCAACTACTGGTAATAAGAATGATTAAATTCGAGTCAACTAGTGTTACTTTCGAATAACGTTCCCCCATTGACACAACTGTCATTTACATATGAACACTAGAAACTAACACACACGAACGTGCACATAGACCTACGCAACCTTCAGTCGTCTACTTCATCGTGAGTGGATTGAATCCTCTTAACTCCTGATTGACTTTCGCTTCACATTGCAATGATCCCAGATTGGCCGGGGAAAAGACGACAATTTGTTTTCCTGTTCACTGGAATGCTTATTTCGTATCTTTTATGGTGATGTGCTAGGTACCAGACAGCTTAAAATTGTTAATCATCGTTCTTTTATTACTCGTGACGATAAAGTTGCTTCCGCATCGCTAAGAACCTCAAGGAATCAACAATGAACGGGGATGAAATATTTGATGGGTCCACATGTATTGATTAAGTAATGCAGAACGAAGTAGATACTGAGTAATTGAATTAACACAGGGGCTTCTTCGAGACAGAACCGAGAAATGATGTTCCGTGAACTGTCGACGGTGATAGAGTTCCACGAAAGAGAGGTCGTAGAGGAATGAACGGTTCCGGCTGTTAATGCCGCCCCTAGTCCCCCCAACCCCGCAAGCACTGGAAACCAGCCTGGATCCCTGATTACGATCCCAGGAAAAATCGTGTTCAAGTCTTTCCTACGCCAGATAGTATAATCTGTCATCACTATTGAACGCCGCATCACGCCCCGACGGCTTTTTCCCACGTTTTTTTTATTTATTCACAGGAATGTTTTCCAGGTAAGGGCTATTCACTCTACCTTATCCGTCAATCACTATCCCGACCCTCGAAAGTTACAAGGAAAAGTCGACCATTGCTCTAATGAAAGATATTATTCCAACGGCATGGAGGTAAAAAACAAGATCCATATGCTTGACACACATTATGTCGATTGGAAACAAGTGGAAACGATGTGAAATTAGGTTGGAAGCAACTGAAAAAT
The DNA here is from genome assembly GCF_022747635.1 of Hetaerina americana. Taxonomy (NCBI): domain Eukaryota; kingdom Metazoa; phylum Arthropoda; class Insecta; order Odonata; family Calopterygidae; genus Hetaerina; species Hetaerina americana. The sequence goes on along the minus strand of NW_027287443.1, from coordinate 31,609 downwards.
ATTGTGACACGAATACAAGCCGTCATAGCTCCGCAACTACGACGAAAGGGATGTGGATATTATTGAGTTAAACGCATCTGTCCTATTTGCTTATGGCGATTCCCATCGTAATGATCGCGCATACAATCCCGCGATGCGCCCTATTTTCGCCGTTTCCGTGAATAAGACGTACGGCGGGGGATGTGTACCGAGCGAAATTGCCGACACGAATTACGTACGCTTACGAGAGCCTGGTTTTCAAGGAGTCGCTTTCACGTTGACTACGTCCCCGAGGTATCCCATCACACAGGGTCATTTAACGTGACATACAGCGTGTGTGTGGGAGGGATTTTTTTTTAAGGTCGTAGGGGTGTATTCCGTAACTTGACGGCACCGTGGAGAAAAGCACATCCAACGCATCGCACAGATAAGGAAGGTTAATAAAAGAAATGTACGCGATAACAAGTCGACGGCAGACGACTCTCCTCTTCGAAAGACGTGCAAGGAAACTAGGGTAGACATCCGCGGAAACGTGGATGTGGCGCCGTTTCAACGACAATAAGAGTTTTCCCGTGATGAAGTATCATTTCGTTTCCGAAGACATGCCGGTTGCTACAAATTCATCATCCCGCAACGAGGTACCGACGTCCGAAGCCGTTGGAGACGGAGCAAACTCGTCACGGCCGGGTCGCCACTGCGCGCCCTCGGCTACTACATTGTTTTTCCCGCCCGCTCACGGGGCTAAAGCATAATTCGGCGCCATCCTCGACTTTGTTGTACGTGAACTTTGACGTCCCATTCGCGTGCGTACAGTTCATTTCTTTTTCCCCTTCGGCCACCCCATGCAACCATTTCGAAGCCCACGCGGACGCGTCGTAAGGCGTGCGCTTAACGGGTGACTCCGTCTCCATTTGCGACTCGATAATCCTTTCCCACGGGCGCGGGAGGTGGGTGCGTCGCGACGCCCCCGAGTCGTCGAAAAATGCATAAACGTCCGCTTACGGGACAGGCACCGGGGAGGAACAGGAGGAAGGTTTGACAGGCGCCGAGTCAGGGGGAAGGCGTCCGAAGGGACCGTCTTCTCGGGGCCGCTTTCCGCGGCCGGCGCGCGGCCCACCGGGTCGCGAGCGCGTCCAATACCAGGTGAAGGATGGCCTCGAACGTACGTTACCTCGGATCTCGAGGAATCGACCCCGGTAGAAACGTGTGCAACGTTTATTCCCGGGTACGCCTTCGACAGGACGACAACCCGTATTTTGACGACCCGCTGCACACGAACTGGGCTCGCCAAACGCCTGGCGCCGCCACGGCCGACAGGGTGGAACCCTGACGGGCGCCGCGGCGCAAGGCGCCCTCGTTACGCGCCCCCGACACTCTCCGAAACGCGAAAGTCGGAGGAGGAGTGGAGTACAAACAATCCGAGAAGCGCACCGGAGGCGAGAGGAAGAGATCGTATTTTGCTCCGAAATGGTACGATAGCAAGGTGGACTTTCGTAAGAAATCCATGTCTTGGTAATTTTCTCTTTCTATCATCACGCAGCAGCCGATAACATGGCAGACGCAGCATCTGGAGCAGCGGCAGCCGCACCACCGGCAGCCCAGCCTTCGGGCACCGTCGCAGTAAAACCCCTGCCTTCTTCAGGAACCTCCGCGGCTTCCAAGAAGGCCAGCAAGGGCGGAGCAGCCAAGAAGGCTCGCGCAAAGCCGTCGCACCCGCCCACTTCCGAGATGGTTAACAACGCAGTCAAGGGCCTCAAGGAGCGCGGTGGCTCTTCCCTTCAAGCCATCAAGAAGTACATCGCAGCCAGCTACAAAGTGGACGCCGAGAGGCTCTCGCCTTTCATCAAGAAGTACCTCAAGGCGGCCGTCACCGCCGGAACTCTCGTCCAGACCAAGGGAAAGGGCGCCTCAGGTTCCTTCAAGCTGAGCCACAGCAAGAAGGCCGCACCCGCGGCAGCCAGCGGGACGACCAAGGCGAAAAAGGTCGTCAAGAAGACGGGAGTAAAGAAACCGAAAGCGGTCGGAGCCAAGAAGTCCTCCGAGAAGGCGTCCAGTGGCACCAAGAGGTCCGCGCCCAAGGAGCGAAGCAAGTCCGCGCCACCAGCCAAGAAGGCGAAGAAGGCGGCGGACAAGCCAAAGAAGAAGCCGGCGGCTGGGAAACCCGCCGCCAAGGCGGCAAAGTCCCCGTCGAAGGCGAAAAAGGCGGCCACCAAACCCAAGACCCCCAAGCCCAAGAAGACGCCCACCAAGGCCAAGCCCGCCGCCAAGAAACCTTCCGCCGCCCAGAAAAAGAAGTGAACCATCACTGCTTCGCCACCGGCGCACCTAGGACAGCAGACAGCGTCCAATCTCGGTCCTTTTTAGGACCATCATGTCTTCCAAAGATGCTTGCCACTCAATGCCCACGCCACTGAGCACGCCCAAAGTTAACATTTATCATGATTAATGCCATGCAAAAACAACGGTCCTATTTAAAATTGATGATGCGACATGGACGGACGAAAAAAAAAATTAAGAATAACATTCATAGAACGTGTAAAATGAACAACACGTCACGGAGTATTGTTTTCTTTTCGTTAAGCGCGTCAGGTAAGCATCGCACGAACTTTTATTTCATCTCATTTCATGCGTAGCCGTGCAAACGCACTTGCCATGCGCAAAGGAAATTTCATGTCGTCCATCATTCCAATGGATTTACATCGTCGTTAATTATTGTGCGATCGTGCTAAATTCAAACTTTTAAGTATGTACTGGTCCTGAAAAGGACCTTTGTTTTTCGGCCGAAAGTAGCTTTCTAAGCTCGCTCTCCGCGGATACGGCGGGCCAGCTGGATGTCCTTGGGCATGATGGTCACACGCTTAGCGTGGATGGCGCAGAGGTTGGTGTCCTCAAAGAGACCCACTAGGTAAGCCTCGCTGGCCTCCTGGAGAGCCATGACGGCGGAGCTCTGGAACCGAAGATCGGTCTTGAAGTCCTGGGCGATCTCACGCACCAGGCGCTGGAAGGGCAGCTTGCGGATGAGGAGCTCCGTGCTCTTCTGGTATCTCCTGATCTCACGAAGGGCCACGGTACCGGGGCGGTACCTGTGGGGCTTCTTGACGCCTCCCGTCGCCGGCGCGCTCTTGCGAGCGGCCTTGGTGGCCAGCTGCTTCCTCGGGGCCTTTCCTCCGGTGGACTTGCGGGCTGTCTGCTTCGTACGTGCCATTTCTGCGATCTGTAAAAAGCCAGAAATGGCGCAATGGAAGCCCTGGATAGGGCACACATAAACCGTGCCGGTGAGCGTTACCCACCTTTACCGGTCGTTTCACAATAAAGAAATACCCTGGCAATTTGAACTAAAATGACGTCAGTGTACGTGTTGTTTGTGAGAAGAAAGAAACTTAGCAGCTAGTATGTGAGGAGTACATTCTCACATGAAATGAACATAAAAAATGACGAGCCGACAGGAAACGGCTCGGGTTAAGAACTACGAATAAACAATACGGGAGAATGCAATGTACAAGGGGATGACTTAAGAATTAAAAGAAAGGATAACGAACTCTAATAGGAGTATATGGTGTGGAATATATACAGTAAGGGGTGAGCGCCCTTGTGCGTCCTACAGGTGGACAGGGCGGGGCTAGGCGACCGATAAGCGATCGCTAGAGACAAAATCAAGAGAGCACCGATTGAGAATTGGTATCGGTGAAAGTATTTACAACAATGGGTGCGAAAAGAAAACACCCGGCTAAGCTGAAGGAGATTACAAAGGATATGATAGGCTATACAGGCTATAATGAACGCTAACTTAGGACGATATAATTAAATTTTACGACTAAGAAGAAGACTAAAAGCAGGCATAGGAAAGACTCATAGGCGAGTAGCATCCTTAGGCAGTGTATATGTATGACGCTTATCAATATCGTAATCCCACAACGACGCCAGAAGGGGATTACCAGCGGAGGTCAACGACGCATGAAACGTCCTAATTTGGCGGCGCATAAAGTCCGCAATTGACGGGAGACGATGTGCCGCGCGCACATCCGCCATTCGGGTGAGACGGCTCACATTAAGCAGACCCCGAATGGCTTTATTTTGTATAGTTTCGAGGTGGGTCCATAACGTCCTTCGGCACGCGAAAATTTGAGAGCCGTAAAGTATTTGCGGACGGATGATCGACGTGTAAAGCCGCATCCTGTCCGCGTGCGACACAGAAGAGGCTTCCGACGCGAGACATCGAAGCTGATTCATGGCCACAATGGCTTTGCGGCGGCACAGATTAAGGTGCGGTTGGAAGGTTAATTTGGCGTCAAGAATGACGCCAAGGAAGCGGTGAGAGGAAGCTTGCGGAATGCAGTGGTTTTGTAAACGGAGTGGGATGTGCGGGGTGCGTGGGCGGCGTCGGGCGAAGTGGACATGAGTACTTTTGGCGGCGTTTAATTGAATTTTCCATGTTTTAGTCCACTTCTGTATTTTATGCAGGTGTGCGTTGAGGCGTTTGAAATTCGCGCTGCGTACCCGAGATGTAGCGGCAATGGCGGTATCATCGGCGTACATGTACAGGGACGTGTGTGGCGTCGACGGCATGTCATTGACGAATAAATTGAATAAAAACGGGCTGATAAGAGAGCCTTGCGGAACACCCGCTTCGGCTCGCTTTACAGAGGAGAGGGAGTCCCCAATAGACACTCGGAATTGACGATTGGAAAGGAAACTGGCGATCAAGTTGATGAGGGGCGGAGGAAAGTTCGAAAGGTGCAATTTGTAAAGCAGACCTTTATGCCAAACTCTATCGAACGCGCGGGCGATGTCAAGAAAGACAGCGTCCGTGGATCGACGGAGATTAAAGCCGTGCGAAATACGTTCGCACAAGCGAAGTATTTGATGCGGCGCGGAGACGCGAGATCTAAAACCAAATTGCTCCGGGCGGAAGATGCCCTGAGCTTTCGCGTGAGATTCAAGCTGAGTCAGAAGGACCCGCTCGAAAATTTTGGACAGGTTAGACAAAAGAGTTATCGGGCGACAATTTCCGGGGATAGTAGCGTCTTTCCCTGGCTTCGGAAGGAGGATAACTTTCCCTGTTTTCCAAGGGGATGGGAAATGGGAAGCAATGTAGCAATGATTAAGTAAATCAGAAATAAGAAGGGGAAACTTCGGAACGGAGGCGGCAAGTTTAAGTTGATGGTTAGTTATCCCATCAAAACCGGGTGCTTTTTTAGATGGAAGAGAAGTGATAACCCCTTTGATATCGTCCGCGGACGTTAGCAAAGGGAGATCAGGTGGATTTGAAGGAAGCGATTTTAAAAATTTTCTGATTTTACGATCCGCGGGGGATGGGTTGGGATCGACTGCCATGGTGGACTCCAGGTGGTCAGCCTGAATGTCCGCCTTTTTCGTCGGATCGAAAATTAAGACGTCCGCTAATTGCAGCGGAGGGTTGGTCGTTTTAATGTTACGGCGAAGGGACTTGGAAATTTTCCAGAGAGAGTTATCCTCGAAGGACAGGGAGGAAACATGACGCAGCCATTCCTGCGAAGAAAAAGCCTTAATGGACCGTCTGACGTCAGCAGCGAGGCGGTTGTATCGGGACTTATCCCAAGGCAATCGGTCACGCTGCCATAGGCGACGGGCGGCATTACGGGCTTTTATCATCACAAGAATGTGCTGTGGAAGGGGACGCGATCTTCTCCCAGAATTGGGAGGAATAAATTTCGTGATTCGGCGTTTCGCTTCTGCAAAGGCATCCGAAACGGCTTCTGCTCGGCGGTCAAGGTCCGCTGGAGTGGGGGAAGAAAGGGGAGCGAACGGCTCCAAGACGTCTGCTAGGGAAGCAGGAAAAAGGTCCCAGTTTAAGGACGGGGTAGGTGGGGGAAGAAGACGAGGAGAGGAGAGGGGGAGGTGAAAAAGGACCGGGAAATGGTCGGATGAAAATCCTCGGATGACCGAGGGCGTGCCGACAAAGGGAAGGTTGATCGCCAGACCGAAATCGATAATGGAAACTTTTGAAGGGGATCGGGAGACACGTGTCGGCTCCATGGGAGCGAGAAAGGACGAGGGTAGGTTTGATGCGAACGCATGCAAAATGCGCCCGTTACGGGAGGTCGAGGAACAATTCCAATGTCTGTTATGAGAATTCCAATCTCCTATGTACAAGCCCGACCTGCGACGTGACATCAAAAGGTTCAGGTCGTTGTTATTCAATTTACGCGCCCTGCCGACGAGTTGGTAGATGGTGAATATATTCAGGTTACCCTGCGTTGTATGTACTTGAATTCCGAGAGCTTCCATGCAGGAGAGGATGGGGACGTCGAGAAGGGAATGAGAGATATCCCGTTTAATCAAGATAGCAACTCCTCCGCCTTGAGCGTTGCGGTCGAGACGGTGTGTAACGTAATCGGAAGAGTAGAAAGAGACGTGTGGTTTTAAAAAGGTTTCCTGAAGAAGAATGATGTCTATGTGGTGTTGCGAGGCGAATTGTAACAACTCGTGTTTTTTGTTGGAAATACTGTTACAATTCCAGGAAAGAATTTTCAGCGTGTCGCGCGGTGAAGACGTATGGACGTTAGACATGAAGTTGGAGGAGTTGCTCCAAGATAAACATTTTTTTCGCCTCGAGCGTAGGTGCATGTTGAATCTGAATCATTATGCTTCGAAACCAAGCTAATAGCTCCGAAGCATCCGAGGCAGGCGAAGAATCACGGGGTGACGGCACAGGGCCGACGAGGGGAGGGGAGGGGAGGGGATGCGCTCCGGGCTTGGGCGCGTGGCCATCTGGTCCGCTCGGCATGGGACGCCTTGAGCTAGGGAGCGGAGGAAAAGCAGCTGACGAGGTCACTGCCCCGGCGAAGGAGCGTGGGAGGGGAGGAGGAGTCTGTGCCGCGGCAAAAACACTGGGTTTTTTCTTCGCGGCCTGCAAGCGCTTGGCTTCCTTGTGGACGTCGCATCCACGGTAATTAGCGGGGTGATCTTGACCGCATAAGTAGCAATGAGCCGGGGTATCGCGGGATTTAATGCACTCGTTGCTAAGGTGCTTTTCGCCGCACCGAACACAGTTCGGCTGCAAAAAGCAATGATTTTTTGTGTGCCCGATTCTCTGGCAACGGTGGCATTGCACGGGCATGTTAGGTTTGCGAAACGGGGTCACCGTGACACGGAGACCCGCCAAGAATGAAATGCTTAAAAAAGCTTCGACGTCGACTGCGTGTTCGCAGACGACGTGAATGGTGGTTGTCGGATAACGCTCCAATTCGCGAATTCCTTGATCGCGTTCTTTATCGGACGGACGAGTGGACGTGATGCGTCTCACTGTGATTACAGGGTGGCCAAGCGATTGCAGATCGCGTAGAAGCGAATCGTCGTCGATCGACGGAAGTACGCCACGAATAGCAAATTCGCGGCGGCGATGTTCAGGCAGTTGATATGTCACATGGGGAACCTCCAGTTCCCGGAGAATCGAAGCGACCTTAGTATAATCGTCCGAGTTTACACATTTAATGATGGCAGCGTTCGCGCCCGTAGAATGGGCGACCGGGGGGAAAGCGCAAGCTCGCTTGATGCGCGAATTAATTTCTCCCCATTTTGAGACGTCCACGAGGCGAAATGGCGGAATTTTCCCATGACCTGGGGACGTGTTTGGACCCGCTGCGGTGGGCGATACGCGCGCCTGATCCCGCGGAGGAGGACGAACGGAATTTAAACTGGAAGGGGGAGTTTCACCTTCCGATAGAAGCGTAAATCTGTTGGCGATGTCAACGGAGGACACCGGCGGGGAAGATAAAGCGCCTGACGCCATATGGCGGCGGCGTTTAGACGTTACAAGTTTAAATTCGGCGTCTGGCGAATTGGAAACACTATTGACATTGTTATTAGCATTGCCAGGGTATGCGCTCGGACGCATTGCGTCCGTCACAGTGCGCTGAGGTGAATGAGAACGACCGGGGAGGGCGGGAACACTCACCGGGGCCGTGGCGGCACCGAGGTCCATTGGCTCCACCGGCAAGGTAGCGGAGTGGCAGGATGGCTGGTTTAGTGGTGGTGTAGGCGGCCGAGAAGGCGTCGTGATGTGATGTGCAGATGATGTGATGGTGTGCGGCACAGGCGACACAGAATGGGGACGGAAAGTATCTAATAGTGCGTCCCTTTCGCTCACGGAAAGGGCCGCGAGCGCATCGCGCAAACTGTCCGCTGTCAGCGGGACTGCGGCCATGGCCGGAGAAACGGAATCACTTTGGATTAGGTTCGCTGAAATTGCCGCTAAAGCAATCGGCGTTTGCGTTGTTCGGCGATTTCCCCGAAGACCAAGATTTATAGCGACGTCATGTGAACCACGCGGATGCTTATGTGGACCAGCGTCGTGATGTATAGGCGACGACGATTTAATTCGCATAATTTTAGTTAATTGCACATCGGAGACGTAGCTCGACGACGGAATGTATCGGAAGGGGAAGGGGGACCACTCGGCCGAGCAGTCGGGCGGGGCGTACGCCTAGGCAGCTCCCGGGAAGGGAGGGGGAGGCAAGCGACCGGCCCGGGCGGGCGGCCGTTGCTCGGCGGCGGCGGTCGGATCAAAGGACCCGCCGGGCGGCACAGTGACCCACAAAGGGATCGCACCCAAAACACGCAAACGCGCACAAAAACACGAAAGAAGGAGCGCTCAAAAACACTTCCGTTCACTTCGCAAGCTCAGAATGGTCTCCTGTCCTGTGTCTGTAAAAAGCCGGGTCAACGCCGTCTTTTAAGCACTTCCGAGAATGGCGCCAGATAGTACGGGCGACGCTGATTGGTGGAGAGGTCGGGTACGTCATCGCCGCGGCGGCGACGTTTATAAATACCGGCGAAGGTGCATTTCAGGTCATCAGACAGCAGCCCTTACTACGAGCAGACTACAGAGATGACTGGACGCGGCAAGGGAGGAAAAGGCCTGGGAAAGGGAGGAGCCAAACGTCATCGCAAAGTTCTCCGCGATAACATCCAGGGCATCACCAAGCCGGCCATCCGCCGTCTCGCCCGCCGAGGTGGAGTGAAGCGTATCTCCGGACTCATCTACGAGGAGACGCGCGGTGTGCTCAAGGTGTTCCTTGAGAACGTTATTCGCGACGCCGTCACCTACACCGAACACGCCAAGAGGAAGACCGTCACAGCCATGGACGTCGTGTACGCACTCAAGCGACAGGGCCGCACTCTCTACGGGTTTGGCGGTTAGACACGACGCGACGGGATCGCCATCCGACACCCGGCGTACGTCGATAAAAAAGGTCCTTCTAAGGACCAATACAATGTTCAGAGATGGAGCCAATCCTTTGCCATAACGGAACGAAAAATTATTCCCTATTCGCCATAGCGTGTGTGACGGCGATAAATAGTAAAGTAAGACCTGTTCGAACGCAAAAAAAAAATGGCGGTGATAATAGAGTTGAAATTGTATGAGCCTTTACCGACGTTAAAGACATTGTCAGCGAATCGGAATAAGCACGTGGCAACGGACTGGCGACAATGTATATCGCGCCGTTGCAACCGTACAGGAATAAGCACGGGGCAACAATGTACTTCGCGCCGTTGCAACCGTACATGAATAAGCACGTGGCAACAATGTATATCGCGCCGTTGCAACCGTACATGAATAAGCACGTGGCAACGGACTGGCGACAATGTGTATCGCGCCGTTGCAACCATACATGTTAACAAGAAATAACGTAGTTAAGCGGCAGATTGCAGGTGAAATTTTATGACAGACTATGAAATACATTGTAAACGAAGCAGTGTCACCTTCAATCATTCTTCGTTGCATTTCAGCACAAACGCTTTCACTTTTTATACGCTTTATTTCCCATCGTTTACCTTAGCCCAATTATAGCTCCACGTTTCATTCGCTATGCTTATTACGTTTATTGTTATTATTATTTTTTTCACATGACATTTATCGCGTACATCTCTCTAGTATGTTCTGGTCCTGAAAAGGACCTTTTATGCGCACAGCGTGATGCTTATGCCTTCTTCTCAGTCTTCTTGGGCAGGAGCACCGCCTGGATGTTCGGAAGGACACCTCCCTGAGCGATGGTAACGCCCGACAGGAGCTTATTCAACTCCTCGTCGTTGCGGATGGCCAACTGCAAGTGACGAGGGATGATTCTCGTCTTCTTGTTGTCCCTGGCAGCGTTACCGGCCAACTCGAGGACTTCCGCGGCCAGGTACTCCATGACGGCGGCCAAGTAGACTGGGGCACCGGCACCAACACGCTCGGCATAGTTCCCCTTGCGGAGCAGACGGTGGATACGACCGACCGGAAACTGAAGACCGGCCCTGCTGGAGCGGGACTTGGACTTCCCCTTCACTTTTCCTCCCTTTCCTCGTCCGGACATGGCTGAATGCTTCTTTATCTGGTAGTGCTGTCTAATCGCTGTCAGATTCAATTCAATTCAATTCAAAAAGGTGTTTATTTTTTCCAGGTTGTTGTACATAACATTTATAAGCAACAATAACAAATAACAGGTAACAATGTAACAGTATATATAAAAACAGTAAGTTGTACAACAAACAAGGAAGCCCTGTTTTAGGCTGTGCGCCTCTTCAGGGTCTAAAAACTGTTTTATAAAGTCTTTCGTTCAGCTATTGCATGTATCTTTTATCTTTTCTCTTTTCGCGGGGTAGCATTGGCCTGGCATTCACCCTAGGCGAAGGGGAAACCCGAAAAACCCTTCGCAGGCCGCCATAAGGAAGTCCATAACAGTAATGTCCAATAATAAATAAATAAATAAATAAATTAACATGAATGTAAAATATAGTATAAATAGTATAAATAAATAAATAAGTAATTGTCTTTGTTTAAAACACATTATTCACTGGCACTTTTATCACTACACTGCTGTTTCCTATTGCGGCTCTTCTTCAGTCCCTTGTTGTTTTCTCCGTTTTGTTTTCTTTCGGAAGAGTGGGTACTCCTCGATGGGGCGTAGATTCTCGGGCACTGGTAGAATGCTGCCCAGTCGATAAGGTGGTAGGTGTGTCTCTTTGTAGTACAGGTGTAGTTGGTCGCTTATTATTCTTGCTGGGGAAATTAGTTTCGTCTTTGGTCGTTTCCCCAGTACTGCGTTGGCACTCTGCATTATTTCCCCTAGGAGAGTTTCGTTGTAGGTGGCAATCCGGTTTGCAGCTCTGGCGCGGAGACGGCATAACCTGTGAAGGATAGGTTCAGTATTAGAAATTAAGTATACGTCAGTACTAGGATGCATGGGCGACAGAAGATGCAGCTGCCTGAGCACTCTCCTTTCCAGGGCGGCCCATATGGTCATATGAGTGTTTTTGAAGGGAAGGACTGCCAGCGCGGCGTACTCCATAACAGGGCGGACAAAGGCCCTGTATAGGAGTAGGCAGCACTCCGCAGAGACCCCCCTCCCTCTCGCCCGGACTGCTCTCAATAGACCACTCCGACGACTGCATCTCGACCATACATCCCTGATGTGTGCATAAAATGTAAGGTGTCTGTCTAAAGTGACCCCCAGGTATTTGACGGAGTCGGACGTCGGGATTTGTTGCTGCCAGAGCCCAAGTGTGGGTTGTCGCAGTCCCACCATCCTTCGGTCTGAGTGACTCGTAAAGATGACAAGGGTGGATTTTTTGGGGTTAGGCCGTAGTCGCCACTTTCTGAACCATTCTTCCAGTTTTTTAGCTTGTTTCTGGAGGTGTGCTATTGCCGATTCTGGTGTCCGTGCCGGCGTCCAGATGGCCGTGTCATCCGCATATTGGGCAGTTGTTACGCCCCTATTCCTTGTGGTATCTGTTGGCATGTCCCAGCAGTAGGCTGCAAAGAGCAGCGGGGACAGGACTGTACCTTGAGGCACTCCAGCTGAAGGAAAAAAGGGATTGGATAGTGTACTGCCCACCTTCACTCTAGCAACCCTATTCGACAGAAAGGTATGAATAATTCTTATTAATGAGGGAGAAACTTCTGGCATCGTTGATAGTTTGTACAGGAGTCCGTTGTGCCATACGTGGTCGAACGCCCTTTCGATGTCCAGGAAAAGTGCTGCCATAAATTTCCTTTGATTAATGGCCTCCGCGGTTTCAGTGGTGAAGAGTGCTAGGGGGTCCACTGTGCATCTCCCCGGGCGGAAACCATACTGGTGTTGTGGTAGGATGTCTTTGTTTTCAAACACTGATTTCATTCTTGCTACCAGTATTCTTTCGAACCATTTGCCCAGGTTACTAGTAAGACATATTGGTCTATAGTTATCCGCTTTCTTGGTGTCCTTCCCTGGCTTGGGCAGCATTATTGTCGTCATCTTCCGCCATTGTAGTGGGTAGTAGCCAAATGTCATTATGCCGTTGAATATTTTCAGCATAGCGGCATAGCATGATGGCGCATTCTTGATATGCCGGCTGGTGATTCCATCTTCCCCCGGTGCGGTGTTTTTCCATGGGCGGGCGAAAAGTACATCGTCTTCGTCAATCTTTCCTGTGATGTCATCTTCCTGGTTTGCGACGTGGGTTGGCTGTAAGGAGTACGGCAGGTTGGCCAGATGCTCTTCCACCATGAGTACGTTGTCTTCACGGAAAAGGTTGTCCTCCAACGGTTGGTATACGCCGACAAGTACCCGGCGGAATTCTTCTGCCTTCTCCATAGGCGTGGCTATTGGTGTCCCGTCGGGTCCAGTGAGGTTGGTTGTTCCCGTCCTTTTTTGTCCGGTCAGCACCTTGAACTTGTTCCAAAATTTTCCACCGTCCCTGTAATTTAAGGTTTTGCACGCGTTCTCCCAGGCCGTTTCCTTGTATTGTGTGGTTGCCCTGCGAATAATGGCGTTTGTTCTATTCCACTCGGTTTTTAGTGATGGATCCTTCGTCCTTATCCAATCGCGGTATAGTTTCCTCTTCCCTTTGATGAGGGTAACTATGTGTGTTGGCAGAGGGGGGCGTGTGGGGTTTATGGTTTTGGTGGGGAAGTCCTTCCTTGCCTCCCGAAAGGCATCTGTCACCGTGTCCACAGCAGCGTCGATGTCCTCTGCGGATGATGGCTCCGAGATGTTTGCAGTTGCCCGGCCGATGTATTCGTTGAAGGACTTCCAATCCACCTTCGAGTAGTCTGTCCTGGTGAATGTGTGCCTGTGTGTTCTTTTCGAGAGTAGGAACGGAAAGGAAAATGGTAGGTGATCCGAAGTTATGCAGTCATCTACCGTGATGTCACCTAGGAGGTGAAGGATGTCGGGCGAGACAATTGCGTGGTCCGGGAAGGATGCTCCGCGGCCGATGAAAGTCGGCGTTTGTATGTCAAGTCGTATCATATTATGTTGTTGTATAAAGTGCTCCAACTCCTGTCCTTTAGCGGTTGTGATGGAGTCTCGGAATGATTGGCTTCTGGCATTTAAGTCCCCTAGGACTATGTATGGTTTCTGTAGGGAAGTTATGTGTGAGAGGGCCTTGATTGGGAGACGGTCGTGCGTTCTTGAATACAGAACCCCCACGATGATTTTTCTTTTGTCGACAGTGATTTCAGTGATGACTCCTTCATTTTTGTCTTCCATTGGCTCTGGGAATTGTAGTTCTCTTGTTGGTATGTCATCTCTAATGAGGACAGTAACGCCGCCGGATCCGGGTTGCAATCTTGGGGTGCCGAATTCCTGAAACATGGGAATGTTGCATTTTGAGTTAGGTTTCAGGTAAGTCTCCACCAGCCCCATGATGGAGACTCCCTTAGACCTTATATGTTCTTTAAGAAGCGGCATTTTCTGCCGCACAGCACCATGTATATTTATGAAAGACACCGATGAATACTTATCCATGGCGGGCGACGGCGGCGTAGGAGACGCTTGGGAAGACCCTGTTCCCGGAGTACAGTGGAGTGACTGTGACTCCCAGGATTGCTTCTGCAGCCTCCCGGATGATGCGGGCTGTGAGGTCTCGGTTTGCGGGATGTAGGTTGGCGTTGATCACCGTCAACATCCTCAGGAGGTCCCCACGCGTAACCGGTCGCTGTACCTCCTCGTCGTCCGTCACGGATCCTATGGTGTAGGAATCAGCGTGAATTGGGGCCGTGGTTGCTAGTGACGAAGGGAGTGCGGGTCTTTTTGGGCAGGCCCAGGCACCCGCGTGGTGGCCACCTCGGCAGTTGGCACAGCGCAGGACCTCTGCGTTGCAGTCGGCGGCGCTGTGACTTCCGCCGCATCGCCCGCATTTCGCGTCGGCCCTGCACTGGCCCACTGTGTGACCGAAGTCTTGGCAGCGCGGGCACTGTCTCGGTTGGGCCGGAGGGGGGTGGGATGGTTCGCAATGATACCAATTGCCGTCAACCTCTACTCCCTTAAGGGCCAGTATGGTCCGTGCCGCGTGGGCGTCTTCGGTGAGGACCCTTATCACCGTTGATGGTGCTCCTGTTCTGCGGGCTTTAATGCGCCAGCTCTTCTTCACCGGCACGCCTGCATTCTCGAGGGCAGAGTTGATTCTTATGATGTCTGCCTCGTCGTGGACTCCTTTCACTACAAAGGAGTAGACGGTTGGTTTAGTATTTGTTTTCCCATGCCTGTTGTTCGCCTCACGGCTCCTCCATATTGCCTCGTTGTCGAGGCGCATGACCACCGTGGGGCCCCCCAGGAGATGATCAAGCTTCCGCTTGTTCTCCCCGCGGAGAGAGCCATAGTGCTCCCGTGGTAGTCGTACCATGGCGACCCTCTTCTCCGGCGAGACGTGTATCTCCACGTTTGCCAATCGGGGGTACGCCCGTGCCCACAAGGAACAAAACTTCCTCTCCGTTATGTCCGCGGGTAATTTAGTGATTGGTATAAAGGGTAGAGGAGACCGAGGGCGTCGGGGAGGGGTCGCCGGCTTCCGGTGTTGAGGTGGTGGGAGCGGTTGCTTGAGGGTGGGTTTATCGGGTGGGTTGCTGGAAGTCTTCCCCTTTGCTTTCTTTTTCTTGGGAGGCGTCTGGGTGAGAGGGCGGAATGAGGAGGAGGGGGAGTGGTTCGGGAGGGAGGTGAAATTGGGTAAAGGAAGGTCTTCAGGGGGAGGTGATTGAGGGATAGGATTGGGGGTCCGTACAATGCACTCGCTTGTCGGGCGGGGGAGAGGGGGCGCTGTCAGACTCCTGGGCGCATTTATATAGGCTGCCGCCGTCCTAGCGACGCCACATCATGCTTTTACGTGATTGGTCGTCGAGGAGATTCGGCTCACGGAACGGACCAGGGGTACATAAGCAGGCGACTGATGATCGGCGAAAATACTGAAATCGACCCCGTTCGCCGAACGTGATCACCATGCCACCCAAGACGAGCGGAAAGGCTGCGAAGAAAGCGGGCAAGGCCCAGAAGAACATCTCCAAGGGAGACAAGAAGAAGAAGCGCAGGAGGAAGGAGAGCTACGCAATCTACATCTACAAAGTGCTGAAGCAGGTGCACCCCGACACCGGAATCTCCAGCAAGGCCATGAGCATCATGAACAGCTTCGTCAACGATATTTTCGAGAGAATCGCCGCCGAAGCTTCTCGCCTGGCTCACTACAACAAGCGCTCCACCATCACCAGCCGGGAGGTGCAGACCGCCGTCAGGCTCTTGCTTCCCGGTGAGCTGGCCAAGCACGCCGTCTCCGAGGGGACCAAGGCCGTCACCAAGTACACCAGCTCAAAGTAAATTCCTCGACGGGATTGCTTTGATGCATCCTAACGGCCCTTCTAAGGGCCATGAAATAATCTTCAGTTTTCAAATACCCGACTGCGATGGGCAATCGTCAATACTCGGCCGCAAAGGACGTACATAAATAAACGTAAAAACCTGGAAAATTAGAGTCCCACGCTTTCCTCCGATTCACCAACTACTTACCTGGTGTGCACGCGCGCGGTTCACGAAAAAATAGAGTAAATGTAAAGGAGAAACTTATGACAATAAAAGATGGACGAATTTCTTACCTCCTATTCAATTATATTTTCTACTGCTATGCGTCTGCATTTGATGAAAATGACCGTCGAGATATTAAGGAAAAAATATTATATTCCCATGATTACTTCCCTTTCACCCAGTACTTTTCAAACCACTGACCTGCTATGCTCGTTTCTCAGACGTAAGCCTTGACTTACATGTCTCCCTCCGTCAAAAATAATATGGATTCACGGCGTCCGTCTCCCTCCGAAACTGGTACGCTTGTGGTCACGTTGCTCCTGCTTCACTTCCAGGGGCAGTAAATGACAGGTTCCCACATGCCCTTCCCACGCGGCCGTTTTTCCGCGAAGGCTAATTCCGCTTAACCTCCCGTCCCATCCGCTACGTCGTAAAACTCCTCGGGGGTTCAACGCGAGGAGGCAGGCAGGTAATGCGACCCGTCCTCGCCCCAAGTTTCTACGTTAACCAGAAAAGGGCTGTCGCAATGACCCACGTGGCATTCCGCACGAGGAAGAAATTTCTGTGGAAACCTCGCAAGCATAGAACGCAGCTGGGCAACAGCGTTCCTTGTACATTCACCAAGTCGTGACGAGCAGGCGTCGCAATAAACAAAATGGCGGGCAGTGAGCGCTTCCGTGGATTTTCCATTGTGCTAATTCTATCCAATCAATCAATTCCCAGAAACTATTTCTACGGAATGCATCGTCGTTAACAGCATATGGAATCAGCATCATTCGCACAAATAACAATTTATGTAATGGGCATCGGGTTTCCTTCTTGGGAAATCGGCATCTCGCTGAAACAATGTTGATAAACCTCCTCTGAACGAATCCCCCAAGTATTTTAAAGTCGATTGAGTGATTTTTCATCCTTTTCCGCAATTTTTTTTTTGCGATACTGCAACGATTTATCAGCAATTGATTACAAATGCATCGAGACAGACGTGACAAGTAGACCAGTTCTTTGATCACCATGCCTCCAAATGACCGATTCTTGTTATAGTTTTGAACCGGGGTCCCTTCCGCGGGACACGAAGGTTTTTCCGGTGCGAGACGGCTCATTCCCCTTCTTTTGAACGAAATTAACCTTTCCAGAAATCTTTACTTGTCTTGTCACGCCACAGAACAGAAAATGTTTCTCTAGGCAAAAGTTAAATGGTCCCAGTCCCAACTTACCCGCTAATTTTATTACGTTGATACACAAGGGATGGAAGGACATACGTTAATGTTGTTTATTTCTTTGCGGGATTAGGGAAATGAAATCTAGGGAAAAGAGGTCGAAGTTTGACGTGAAAGAAAAATCTTTAAAATTAGCGGCCGGTATAATCATTTATGAGATGATTGCATAACGTTTTCATTAAGGCGACTCTTCCTACAAGTGCTTTCTTTCCGAGTGCATTTCTGACGAAAAAGGTTGCCGCATGTGCCTACCTGTCCGTCCTTTTAGCATTTCTACTTTCTGCAAATTTGGTGAAAATCTTTACCGCATTAGCCCCATTGAAGAATCCACCCCGGCCGCATTTTGACACTAGGTACACGAGATCGTCACTTCACCGTATTCGACAACCGATTTCCCGCAGTGGCGTTAACCGAAGGACGCTCGGCTTTGAGGACAATAGTGATTCGTGAAGCGATATTTAATCAGATTCACCTAGTAACAGTGGCCGGGAATGGAATGGAATAACGTCCTTGCCTAGGCAACTTAGTAACATACAACTTAACTACGGACGGGAGAAAATGCCGACGAGCCGTGAAGCGGTGTAAATTTCATAACGATCGTGTGATTTTAAGACTCATGATATACACCATGACGATTAATTACCTTAGCAGTTGTGGTGATGCTTAATCACCGGGATATCATGTAATGTCATACCAGTCACAGCGAGGCGTTAATACTTAACATTGAACTTTGTCAAATTTGTGTAGTTGAAATCACCCTTATGACATCTGTTAATAAATTCATCCACACAGAGTACCAAATTAGTAAAATATCTCGGGTACGCAGCGATATGTAAACGGAGACAGTTTTTTTTTCAAAATCTCGGAATGGATGACAAACGTCCTCCATTAGCGAACATTTATGACAGTCATCACCTACCTCCTGCCGTGATAATGTCAAATTTTGCAATGCAACTACTGGTAATAAGAATGATTAAATTCGAGTCAACTAGTGTTACTTTCGAATAACGTTCCCCCATTGACACAACTGTCATTTACATATGAACACTAGAAACTAACACACACGAACGTGCACATAGACCTACGCAACCTTCAGTCGTCTACTTCATCGTGAGTGGATTGAATCCTCTTAACTCCTGATTGACTTTCGCTTCACATTGCAATGATCCCAGATTGGCCGGGGAAAAGACGACAATTTGTTTTCCTGTTCACTGGAATGCTTATTTCGTATCTTTTATGGTGATGTGCTAGGTACCAGACAGCTTAAAATTGTTAATCATCGTTCTTTTATTACTCGTGACGATAAAGTTGCTTCCGCATCGCTAAGAACCTCAAGGAATCAACAATGAACGGGGATGAAATATTTGATGGGTCCACATGTATTGATTAAGTAATGCAGAACGAAGTAGATACTGAGTAATTGAATTAACACAGGGGCTTCTTCGAGACAGAACCGAGAAATGATGTTCCGTGAACTGTCGACGGTGATAGAGTTCCACGAAAGAGAGGTCGTAGAGGAATGAACGGTTCCGGCTGTTAATGCCGCCCCTAGTCCCCCCAACCCCGCAAGCACTGGAAACCAGCCTGGATCCCTGATTACGATCCCAGGAAAAATCGTGTTCAAGTCTTTCCTACGCCAGATAGTATAATCTGTCATCACTATTGAACGCCGCATCACGCCCCGACGGCTTTTTCCCACGTTTTTTTTATTTATTCACAGGAATGTTTTCCAGGTAAGGGCTATTCACTCTACCTTATCCGTCAATCACTATCCCGACCCTCGAAAGTTACAAGGAAAAGTCGACCATTGCTCTAATGAAAGATATTATTCCAACGGCATGGAGGTAAAAAACAAGATCCATATGCTTGACACACATTATGTCGATTGGAAACAAGTGGAAACGATGTGAAATTAGGTTGGAAGCAACTGAAAAATATTGTGACACGAATACAAGCCGTCATAGCTCCGCAACTACGACGAAAGGGATGTGGATATTATTGAGTTAAACGCATCTGTCCTATTTGCTTATGGCGATTCCCATCGTAATGATCGCGCATACAATCCCGCGATGCGCCCTATTTTCGCCGTTTCCGTGAATAAGACGTACGGCGGGGGATGTGTACCGAGCGAAATTGCCGACACGAATTACGTACGCTTACGAGAGCCTGGTTTTCAAGGAGTCGCTTTCACGTTGACTACGTCCCCGAGGTATCCCATCACACAGGGTCATTTAACGTGACATACAGCGTGTGTGTGGGAGGGATTTTTTTTTAAGGTCGTAGGGGTGTATTCCGTAACTTGACGGCACCGTGGAGAAAAGCACATCCAACGCATCGCACAGATAAGGAAGGTTAATAAAAGAAATGTACGCGATAACAAGTCGACGGCAGACGACTCTCCTCTTCGAAAGACGTGCAAGGAAACTAGGGTAGACATCCGCGGAAACGTGGATGTGGCGCCGTTTCAACGACAATAAGAGTTTTCCCGTGATGAAGTATCATTTCGTTTCCGAAGACATGCCGGTTGCTACAAATTCATCATCCCGCAACGAGGTACCGACGTCCGAAGCCGTTGGAGACGGAGCAAACTCGTCACGGCCGGGTCGCCACTGCGCGCCCTCGGCTACTACATTGTTTTTCCCGCCCGCTCACGGGGCTAAAGCATAATTCGGCGCCATCCTCGACTTTGTTGTACGTGAACTTTGACGTCCCATTCGCGTGCGTACAGTTCATTTCTTTTTCCCCTTCGGCCACCCCATGCAACCATTTCGAAGCCCACGCGGACGCGTCGTAAGGCGTGCGCTTAACGGGTGACTCCGTCTCCATTTGCGACTCGATAATCCTTTCCCACGGGCGCGGGAGGTGGGTGCGTCGCGACGCCCCCGAGTCGTCGAAAAATGCATAAACGTCCGCTTACGGGACAGGCACCGGGGAGGAACAGGAGGAAGGTTTGACAGGCGCCGAGTCAGGGGGAAGGCGTCCGAAGGGACCGTCTTCTCGGGGCCGCTTTCCGCGGCCGGCGCGCGGCCCACCGGGTCGCGAGCGCGTCCAATACCAGGTGAAGGATGGCCTCGAACGTACGTTACCTCGGATCTCGAGGAATCGACCCCGGTAGAAACGTGTGCAACGTTTATTCCCGGGTACGCCTTCGACAGGACGACAACCCGTATTTTGACGACCCGCTGCACACGAACTGGGCTCGCCAAACGCCTGGCGCCGCCACGGCCGACAGGGTGGAACCCTGACGGGCGCCGCGGCGCAAGGCGCCCTCGTTACGCGCCCCCGACACTCTCCGAAACGCGAAAGTCGGAGGAGGAGTGGAGTACAAACAATCCGAGAAGCGCACCGGAGGCGAGAGGAAGAGATCGTATTTTGCTCCGAAATGGTACGATAGCAAGGTGGACTTTCGTAAGAAATCCATGTCTTGGTAATTTTCTCTTTCTATCATCACGCAGCAGCCGATAACATGGCAGACGCAGCATCTGGAGCAGCGGCAGCCGCACCACCGGCAGCCCAGCCTTCGGGCACCGTCGCAGTAAAACCCCTGCCTTCTTCAGGAACCTCCGCGGCTTCCAAGAAGGCCAGCAAGGGCGGAGCAGCCAAGAAGGCTCGCGCAAAGCCGTCGCACCCGCCCACTTCCGAGATGGTTAACAACGCAGTCAAGGGCCTCAAGGAGCGCGGTGGCTCTTCCCTTCAAGCCATCAAGAAGTACATCGCAGCCAGCTACAAAGTGGACGCCGAGAGGCTCTCGCCTTTCATCAAGAAGTACCTCAAGGCGGCCGTCACCGCCGGAACTCTCGTCCAGACCAAGGGAAAGGGCGCCTCAGGTTCCTTCAAGCTGAGCCACAGCAAGAAGGCCGCACCCGCGGCAGCCAGCGGGACGACCAAGGCGAAAAAGGTCGTCAAGAAGACGGGAGTAAAGAAACCGAAAGCGGTCGGAGCCAAGAAGTCCTCCGAGAAGGCGTCCAGTGGCACCAAGAGGTCCGCGCCCAAGGAGCGAAGCAAGTCCGCGCCACCAGCCAAGAAGGCGAAGAAGGCGGCGGACAAGCCAAAGAAGAAGCCGGCGGCTGGGAAACCCGCCGCCAAGGCGGCAAAGTCCCCGTCGAAGGCGAAAAAGGCGGCCACCAAACCCAAGACCCCCAAGCCCAAGAAGACGCCCACCAAGGCCAAGCCCGCCGCCAAGAAACCTTCCGCCGCCCAGAAAAAGAAGTGAACCATCACTGCTTCGCCACCGGCGCACCTAGGACAGCAGACAGCGTCCAATCTCGGTCCTTTTTAGGACCATCATGTCTTCCAAAGATGCTTGCCACTCAATGCCCACGCCACTGAGCACGCCCAAAGTTAACATTTATCATGATTAATGCCATGCAAAAACAACGGTCCTATTTAAAATTGATGATGCGACATGGACGGACGAAAAAAAAAATTAAGAATAACATTCATAGAACGTGTAAAATGAACAACACGTCACGGAGTATTGTTTTCTTTTCGTTAAGCGCGTCAGGTAAGCATCGCACGAACTTTTATTTCATCTCATTTCATGCGTAGCCGTGCAAACGCACTTGCCATGCGCAAAGGAAATTTCATGTCGTCCATCATTCCAATGGATTTACATCGTCGTTAATTATTGTGCGATCGTGCTAAATTCAAACTTTTAAGTATGTACTGGTCCTGAAAAGGACCTTTGTTTTTCGGCCGAAAGTAGCTTTCTAAGCTCGCTCTCCGCGGATACGGCGGGCCAGCTGGATGTCCTTGGGCATGATGGTCACACGCTTAGCGTGGATGGCGCAGAGGTTGGTGTCCTCAAAGAGACCCACTAGGTAAGCCTCGCTGGCCTCCTGGAGAGCCATGACGGCGGAGCTCTGGAACCGAAGATCGGTCTTGAAGTCCTGGGCGATCTCACGCACCAGGCGCTGGAAGGGCAGCTTGCGGATGAGGAGCTCCGTGCTCTTCTGGTATCTCCTGATCTCACGAAGGGCCACGGTACCGGGGCGGTACCTGTGGGGCTTCTTGACGCCTCCCGTCGCCGGCGCGCTCTTGCGAGCGGCCTTGGTGGCCAGCTGCTTCCTCGGGGCCTTTCCTCCGGTGGACTTGCGGGCTGTCTGCTTCGTACGTGCCATTTCTGCGATCTGTAAAAAGCCGGGTCAACGCCGTCTTTTAAGCACTTCCGAGAATGGCGCCAGATAGTACGGGCGACGCTGATTGGTGGAGAGGTCGGGTACGTCATCGCCGCGGCGGCGACGTTTATAAATACCGGCGAAGGTGCATTTCAGGTCATCAGACAGCAGCCCTTACTACGA
Source organism: Hetaerina americana (assembly GCF_022747635.1). Lineage (NCBI taxonomy): Eukaryota > Metazoa > Arthropoda > Insecta > Odonata > Calopterygidae > Hetaerina > Hetaerina americana. Next base: position 9,316 of record NW_027287443.1, on the reverse strand, counting down.
GCAGACTACAGAGATGACTGGACGCGGCAAGGGAGGAAAAGGCCTGGGAAAGGGAGGAGCCAAACGTCATCGCAAAGTTCTCCGCGATAACATCCAGGGCATCACCAAGCCGGCCATCCGCCGTCTCGCCCGCCGAGGTGGAGTGAAGCGTATCTCCGGACTCATCTACGAGGAGACGCGCGGTGTGCTCAAGGTGTTCCTTGAGAACGTTATTCGCGACGCCGTCACCTACACCGAACACGCCAAGAGGAAGACCGTCACAGCCATGGACGTCGTGTACGCACTCAAGCGACAGGGCCGCACTCTCTACGGGTTTGGCGGTTAGACACGACGCGACGGGATCGCCATCCGACACCCGGCGTACGTCGATAAAAAAGGTCCTTCTAAGGACCAATACAATGTTCAGAGATGGAGCCAATCCTTTGCCATAACGGAACGAAAAATTATTCCCTATTCGCCATAGCGTGTGTGACGGCGATAAATAGTAAAGTAAGACCTGTTCGAACGCAAAAAAAAAATGGCGGTGATAATAGAGTTGAAATTGTATGAGCCTTTACCGACGTTAAAGACATTGTCAGCGAATCGGAATAAGCACGTGGCAACGGACTGGCGACAATGTATATCGCGCCGTTGCAACCGTACAGGAATAAGCACGGGGCAACAATGTACTTCGCGCCGTTGCAACCGTACATGAATAAGCACGTGGCAACAATGTATATCGCGCCGTTGCAACCGTACATGAATAAGCACGTGGCAACGGACTGGCGACAATGTGTATCGCGCCGTTGCAACCATACATGTTAACAAGAAATAACGTAGTTAAGCGGCAGATTGCAGGTGAAATTTTATGACAGACTATGAAATACATTGTAAACGAAGCAGTGTCACCTTCAATCATTCTTCGTTGCATTTCAGCACAAACGCTTTCACTTTTTATACGCTTTATTTCCCATCGTTTACCTTAGCCCAATTATAGCTCCACGTTTCATTCGCTATGCTTATTACGTTTATTGTTATTATTATTTTTTTCACATGACATTTATCGCGTACATCTCTCTAGTATGTTCTGGTCCTGAAAAGGACCTTTTATGCGCACAGCGTGATGCTTATGCCTTCTTCTCAGTCTTCTTGGGCAGGAGCACCGCCTGGATGTTCGGAAGGACACCTCCCTGAGCGATGGTAACGCCCGACAGGAGCTTATTCAACTCCTCGTCGTTGCGGATGGCCAACTGCAAGTGACGAGGGATGATTCTCGTCTTCTTGTTGTCCCTGGCAGCGTTACCGGCCAACTCGAGGACTTCCGCGGCCAGGTACTCCATGACGGCGGCCAAGTAGACTGGGGCACCGGCACCAACACGCTCGGCATAGTTCCCCTTGCGGAGCAGACGGTGGATACGACCGACCGGAAACTGAAGACCGGCCCTGCTGGAGCGGGACTTGGACTTCCCCTTCACTTTTCCTCCCTTTCCTCGTCCGGACATGGCTGAATGCTTCTTTATCTGGTAGTGCTGTCTAATCGCTGTCAGACTCCTGGGCGCATTTATATAGGCTGCCGCCGTCCTAGCGACGCCACATCATGCTTTTACGTGATTGGTCGTCGAGGAGATTCGGCTCACGGAACGGACCAGGGGTACATAAGCAGGCGACTGATGATCGGCGAAAATACTGAAATCGACCCCGTTCGCCGAACGTGATCACCATGCCACCCAAGACGAGCGGAAAGGCTGCGAAGAAAGCGGGCAAGGCCCAGAAGAACATCTCCAAGGGAGACAAGAAGAAGAAGCGCAGGAGGAAGGAGAGCTACGCAATCTACATCTACAAAGTGCTGAAGCAGGTGCACCCCGACACCGGAATCTCCAGCAAGGCCATGAGCATCATGAACAGCTTCGTCAACGATATTTTCGAGAGAATCGCCGCCGAAGCTTCTCGCCTGGCTCACTACAACAAGCGCTCCACCATCACCAGCCGGGAGGTGCAGACCGCCGTCAGGCTCTTGCTTCCCGGTGAGCTGGCCAAGCACGCCGTCTCCGAGGGGACCAAGGCCGTCACCAAGTACACCAGCTCAAAGTAAATTCCTCGACGGGATTGCTTTGATGCATCCTAACGGCCCTTCTAAGGGCCATGAAATAATCTTCAGTTTTCAAATACCCGACTGCGATGGGCAATCGTCAATACTCGGCCGCAAAGGACGTACATAAATAAACGTAAAAACCTGGAAAATTAGAGTCCCACGCTTTCCTCCGATTCACCAACTACTTACCTGGTGTGCACGCGCGCGGTTCACGAAAAAATAGAGTAAATGTAAAGGAGAAACTTATGACAATAAAAGATGGACGAATTTCTTACCTCCTATTCAATTATATTTTCTACTGCTATGCGTCTGCATTTGATGAAAATGACCGTCGAGATATTAAGGAAAAAATATTATATTCCCATGATTACTTCCCTTTCACCCAGTACTTTTCAAACCACTGACCTGCTATGCTCGTTTCTCAGACGTAAGCCTTGACTTACATGTCTCCCTCCGTCAAAAATAATATGGATTCACGGCGTCCGTCTCCCTCCGAAACTGGTACGCTTGTGGTCACGTTGCTCCTGCTTCACTTCCAGGGGCAGTAAATGACAGGTTCCCACATGCCCTTCCCACGCGGCCGTTTTTCCGCGAAGGCTAATTCCGCTTAACCTCCCGTCCCATCCGCTACGTCGTAAAACTCCTCGGGGGTTCAACGCGAGGAGGCAGGCAGGTAATGCGACCCGTCCTCGCCCCAAGTTTCTACGTTAACCAGAAAAGGGCTGTCGCAATGACCCACGTGGCATTCCGCACGAGGAAGAAATTTCTGTGGAAACCTCGCAAGCATAGAACGCAGCTGGGCAACAGCGTTCCTTGTACATTCACCAAGTCGTGACGAGCAGGCGTCGCAATAAACAAAATGGCGGGCAGTGAGCGCTTCCGTGGATTTTCCATTGTGCTAATTCTATCCAATCAATCAATTCCCAGAAACTATTTCTACGGAATGCATCGTCGTTAACAGCATATGGAATCAGCATCATTCGCACAAATAACAATTTATGTAATGGGCATCGGGTTTCCTTCTTGGGAAATCGGCATCTCGCTGAAACAATGTTGATAAACCTCCTCTGAACGAATCCCCCAAGTATTTTAAAGTCGATTGAGTGATTTTTCATCCTTTTCCGCAATTTTTTTTTTGCGATACTGCAACGATTTATCAGCAATTGATTACAAATGCATCGAGACAGACGTGACAAGTAGACCAGTTCTTTGATCACCATGCCTCCAAATGACCGATTCTTGTTATAGTTTTGAACCGGGGTCCCTTCCGCGGGACACGAAGGTTTTTCCGGTGCGAGACGGCTCATTCCCCTTCTTTTGAACGAAATTAACCTTTCCAGAAATCTTTACTTGTCTTGTCACGCCACAGAACAGAAAATGTTTCTCTAGGCAAAAGTTAAATGGTCCCAGTCCCAACTTACCCGCTAATTTTATTACGTTGATACACAAGGGATGGAAGGACATACGTTAATGTTGTTTATTTCTTTGCGGGATTAGGGAAATGAAATCTAGGGAAAAGAGGTCGAAGTTTGACGTGAAAGAAAAATCTTTAAAATTAGCGGCCGGTATAATCATTTATGAGATGATTGCATAACGTTTTCATTAAGGCGACTCTTCCTACAAGTGCTTTCTTTCCGAGTGCATTTCTGACGAAAAAGGTTGCCGCATGTGCCTACCTGTCCGTCCTTTTAGCATTTCTACTTTCTGCAAATTTGGTGAAAATCTTTACCGCATTAGCCCCATTGAAGAATCCACCCCGGCCGCATTTTGACACTAGGTACACGAGATCGTCACTTCACCGTATTCGACAACCGATTTCCCGCAGTGGCGTTAACCGAAGGACGCTCGGCTTTGAGGACAATAGTGATTCGTGAAGCGATATTTAATCAGATTCACCTAGTAACAGTGGCCGGGAATGGAATGGAATAACGTCCTTGCCTAGGCAACTTAGTAACATACAACTTAACTACGGACGGGAGAAAATGCCGACGAGCCGTGAAGCGGTGTAAATTTCATAACGATCGTGTGATTTTAAGACTCATGATATACACCATGACGATTAATTACCTTAGCAGTTGTGGTGATGCTTAATCACCGGGATATCATGTAATGTCATACCAGTCACAGCGAGGCGTTAATACTTAACATTGAACTTTGTCAAATTTGTGTAGTTGAAATCACCCTTATGACATCTGTTAATAAATTCATCCACACAGAGTACCAAATTAGTAAAATATCTCGGGTACGCAGCGATATGTAAACGGAGACAGTTTTTTTTTCAAAATCTCGGAATGGATGACAAACGTCCTCCATTAGCGAACATTTATGACAGTCATCACCTACCTCCTGCCGTGATAATGTCAAATTTTGCAATGCAACTACTGGTAATAAGAATGATTAAATTCGAGTCAACTAGTGTTACTTTCGAATAACGTTCCCCCATTGACACAACTGTCATTTACATATGAACACTAGAAACTAACACACACGAACGTGCACATAGACCTACGCAACCTTCAGTCGTCTACTTCATCGTGAGTGGATTGAATCCTCTTAACTCCTGATTGACTTTCGCTTCACATTGCAATGATCCCAGATTGGCCGGGGAAAAGACGACAATTTGTTTTCCTGTTCACTGGAATGCTTATTTCGTATCTTTTATGGTGATGTGCTAGGTACCAGACAGCTTAAAATTGTTAATCATCGTTCTTTTATTACTCGTGACGATAAAGTTGCTTCCGCATCGCTAAGAACCTCAAGGAATCAACAATGAACGGGGATGAAATATTTGATGGGTCCACATGTATTGATTAAGTAATGCAGAACGAAGTAGATACTGAGTAATTGAATTAACACAGGGGCTTCTTCGAGACAGAACCGAGAAATGATGTTCCGTGAACTGTCGACGGTGATAGAGTTCCACGAAAGAGAGGTCGTAGAGGAATGAACGGTTCCGGCTGTTAATGCCGCCCCTAGTCCCCCCAACCCCGCAAGCACTGGAAACCAGCCTGGATCCCTGATTACGATCCCAGGAAAAATCGTGTTCAAGTCTTTCCTACGCCAGATAGTATAATCTGTCATCACTATTGAACGCCGCATCACGCCCCGACGGCTTTTTCCCACGTTTTTTTTATTTATTCACAGGAATGTTTTCCAGGTAAGGGCTATTCACTCTACCTTATCCGTCAATCACTATCCCGACCCTCGAAAGTTACAAGGAAAAGTCGACCATTGCTCTAATGAAAGATATTATTCCAACGGCATGGAGGTAAAAAACAAGATCCATATGCTTGACACACATTATGTCGATTGGAAACAAGTGGAAACGATGTGAAATTAGGTTGGAAGCAACTGAAAAATATTGTGACACGAATACAAGCCGTCATAGCTCCGCAACTACGACGAAAGGGATGTGGATATTATTGAGTTAAACGCATCTGTCCTATTTGCTTATGGCGATTCCCATCGTAATGATCGCGCATACAATCCCGCGATGCGCCCTATTTTCGCCGTTTCCGTGAATAAGACGTACGGCGGGGGATGTGTACCGAGCGAAATTGCCGACACGAATTACGTACGCTTACGAGAGCCTGGTTTTCAAGGAGTCGCTTTCACGTTGACTACGTCCCCGAGGTATCCCATCACACAGGGTCATTTAACGTGACATACAGCGTGTGTGTGGGAGGGATTTTTTTTTAAGGTCGTAGGGGTGTATTCCGTAACTTGACGGCACCGTGGAGAAAAGCACATCCAACGCATCGCACAGATAAGGAAGGTTAATAAAAGAAATGTACGCGATAACAAGTCGACGGCAGACGACTCTCCTCTTCGAAAGACGTGCAAGGAAACTAGGGTAGACATCCGCGGAAACGTGGATGTGGCGCCGTTTCAACGACAATAAGAGTTTTCCCGTGATGAAGTATCATTTCGTTTCCGAAGACATGCCGGTTGCTACAAATTCATCATCCCGCAACGAGGTACCGACGTCCGAAGCCGTTGGAGACGGAGCAAACTCGTCACGGCCGGGTCGCCACTGCGCGCCCTCGGCTACTACATTGTTTTTCCCGCCCGCTCACGGGGCTAAAGCATAATTCGGCGCCATCCTCGACTTTGTTGTACGTGAACTTTGACGTCCCATTCGCGTGCGTACAGTTCATTTCTTTTTCCCCTTCGGCCACCCCATGCAACCATTTCGAAGCCCACGCGGACGCGTCGTAAGGCGTGCGCTTAACGGGTGACTCCGTCTCCATTTGCGACTCGATAATCCTTTCCCACGGGCGCGGGAGGTGGGTGCGTCGCGACGCCCCCGAGTCGTCGAAAAATGCATAAACGTCCGCTTACGGGACAGGCACCGGGGAGGAACAGGAGGAAGGTTTGACAGGCGCCGAGTCAGGGGGAAGGCGTCCGAAGGGACCGTCTTCTCGGGGCCGCTTTCCGCGGCCGGCGCGCGGCCCACCGGGTCGCGAGCGCGTCCAATACCAGGTGAAGGATGGCCTCGAACGTACGTTACCTCGGATCTCGAGGAATCGACCCCGGTAGAAACGTGTGCAACGTTTATTCCCGGGTACGCCTTCGACAGGACGACAACCCGTATTTTGACGACCCGCTGCACACGAACTGGGCTCGCCAAACGCCTGGCGCCGCCACGGCCGACAGGGTGGAACCCTGACGGGCGCCGCGGCGCAAGGCGCCCTCGTTACGCGCCCCCGACACTCTCCGAAACGCGAAAGTCGGAGGAGGAGTGGAGTACAAACAATCCGAGAAGCGCACCGGAGGCGAGAGGAAGAGATCGTATTTTGCTCCGAAATGGTACGATAGCAAGGTGGACTTTCGTAAGAAATCCATGTCTTGGTAATTTTCTCTTTCTATCATCACGCAGCAGCCGATAACATGGCAGACGCAGCATCTGGAGCAGCGGCAGCCGCACCACCGGCAGCCCAGCCTTCGGGCACCGTCGCAGTAAAACCCCTGCCTTCTTCAGGAACCTCCGCGGCTTCCAAGAAGGCCAGCAAGGGCGGAGCAGCCAAGAAGGCTCGCGCAAAGCCGTCGCACCCGCCCACTTCCGAGATGGTTAACAACGCAGTCAAGGGCCTCAAGGAGCGCGGTGGCTCTTCCCTTCAAGCCATCAAGAAGTACATCGCAGCCAGCTACAAAGTGGACGCCGAGAGGCTCTCGCCTTTCATCAAGAAGTACCTCAAGGCGGCCGTCACCGCCGGAACTCTCGTCCAGACCAAGGGAAAGGGCGCCTCAGGTTCCTTCAAGCTGAGCCACAGCAAGAAGGCCGCACCCGCGGCAGCCAGCGGGACGACCAAGGCGAAAAAGGTCGTCAAGAAGACGGGAGTAAAGAAACCGAAAGCGGTCGGAGCCAAGAAGTCCTCCGAGAAGGCGTCCAGTGGCACCAAGAGGTCCGCGCCCAAGGAGCGAAGCAAGTCCGCGCCACCAGCCAAGAAGGCGAAGAAGGCGGCGGACAAGCCAAAGAAGAAGGCCGGCGGCTGGGAAACCCGCCGCCAAGGCGGCAAAGTCCCCGTCGAAGGCGAAAAAGGCGGCCACCAAACCCAAGACCCCCAAGCCCAAGAAGACGCCCACCAAGGCCAAGCCCGCCGCCAAGAAACCTTCCGCCGCCCAGAAAAAGAAGTGAACCATCACTGCTTCGCCACCGGCGCACCTAGGACAGCAGACAGCGTCCAATCTCGGTCCTTTTTAGGACCATCATGTCTTCCAAAGATGCTTGCCACTCAATGCCCACGCCACTGAGCACGCCCAAAGTTAACATTTATCATGATTAATGCCATGCAAAAACAACGGTCCTATTTAAAATTGATGATGCGACATGGACGGACGAAAAAAAAAATTAAGAATAACATTCATAGAACGTGTAAAATGAACAACACGTCACGGAGTATTGTTTTCTTTTCGTTAAGCGCGTCAGGTAAGCATCGCACGAACTTTTATTTCATCTCATTTCATGCGTAGCCGTGCAAACGCACTTGCCATGCGCAAAGGAAATTTCATGTCGTCCATCATTCCAATGGATTTACATCGTCGTTAATTATTGTGCGATCGTGCTAAATTCAAACTTTTAAGTATGTACTGGTCCTGAAAAGGACCTTTGTTTTTCGGCCGAAAGTAGCTTTCTAAGCTCGCTCTCCGCGGATACGGCGGGCCAGCTGGATGTCCTTGGGCATGATGGTCACACGCTTAGCGTGGATGGCGCAGAGGTTGGTGTCCTCAAAGAGACCCACTAGGTAAGCCTCGCTGGCCTCCTGGAGAGCCATGACGGCGGAGCTCTGGAACCGAAGATCGGTCTTGAAGTCCTGGGCGATCTCACGCACCAGGCGCTGGAAGGGCAGCTTGCGGATGAGGAGCTCCGTGCTCTTCTGGTATCTCCTGATCTCACGAAGGGCCACGGTACCGGGGCGGTACCTGTGGGGCTTCTTGACGCCTCCCGTCGCCGGCGCGCTCTTGCGAGCGGCCTTGGTGGCCAGCTGCTTCCTCGGGGCCTTTCCTCCGGTGGACTTGCGGGCTGTCTGCTTCGTACGTGCCATTTCTGCGATCTGTAAAAAGCCGGGTCAACGCCGTCTTTTAAGCACTTCCGAGAATGGCGCCAGATAGTACGGGCGACGCTGATTGGTGGAGAGGTCGGGTACGTCATCGCCGCGGCGGCGACGTTTATAAATACCGGCGAAGGTGCATTTCAGGTCATCAGACAGCAGCCCTTACTACGAGCAGACTACAGAGATGACTGGACGCGGCAAGGGAGGAAAAGGCCTGGGAAAGGGAGGAGCCAAACGTCATCGCAAAGTTCTCCGCGATAACATCCAGGGCATCACCAAGCCGGCCATCCGCCGTCTCGCCCGCCGAGGTGGAGTGAAGCGTATCTCCGGACTCATCTACGAGGAGACGCGCGGTGTGCTCAAGGTGTTCCTTGAGAACGTTATTCGCGACGCCGTCACCTACACCGAACACGCCAAGAGGAAGACCGTCACAGCCATGGACGTCGTGTACGCACTCAAGCGACAGGGCCGCACTCTCTACGGGTTTGGCGGTTAGACACGACGCGACGGGATCGCCATCCGACACCCGGCGTACGTCGATAAAAAAGGTCCTTCTAAGGACCAATACAATGTTCAGAGATGGAGCCAATCCTTTGCCATAACGGAACGAAAAATTATTCCCTATTCGCCATAGCGTGTGTGACGGCGATAAATAGTAAAGTAAGACCTGTTCGAACGCAAAAAAAAAAAT
>NW_027287442.1:0-62498 GCF_022747635.1 Hetaerina americana | reverse complement strand
AAACACTCGCGCTGAGGCATCTTTTATGCTCATTTCTTGTCTTTAATGATTTATTCTGGGTTTTTTTTTGTTTATTTGAAGAAAATGAACAACAATACACACCATGGAAACATTTTTGTTTGATTCGTGTCGAGTGAGATTTTCACCTAGAACCCAAAAGGGGGGGTATTGGTACTCTTCATGGAAAAATGTGAAAAATTACAATTTCTAAAAATGAAATAAATGCCTTCTATACACTTCAAACATTCACTCTATAATGGAAGATTTATATTTTTCGCAATATTTTTGGAAATTTGGGCTCTTTTACTAACATTAACACTTTCGCTGAGGCATCTTTTATGCTCATTTCTTGTCTTTAATGATTTATTCTGGGTTTTATTTTGTTTATTTGATGAAAATGAACAACAATACACACCATTGAAACATTTTTGTTTGATTTGTGTCGAGTGAGAATTTCACTTAGAACCCAAAGGGGGGGGGGGGTATTGGCACTTTTCATGGAAAAATGTGAAAAATTAAAATTTCTAAAAATGAAATAAATGCCTTCTATACACCTCAAACATTCACTCTATAATGGAAGATTGTTGTTTTTCGCAATATTTTTGGAAATTTGGGCTCTTTTACTAACATTAACACTTGCGCTGAGGCATCTTTTATGCTCATTTCTTGTCTTTAATGATTTATTCTGGGTTTTATTTTGTTTATTTGATGAAAATGAAATACAATACACACCATGAAAACATTTTTGTTTGATTCGTGTCGAGTGAGATTTTCACCTAGAATTCAAAGAGGGGGGTATTGGCACTTTTCATGGAAAAATGTGAAAAATTAAAATTTCTAAAAATGAAATAAATGCCTTCTATACACCTCTAACATTCACTCTATAATGGAAGATTGTTGTTTTTCGCAATATTTTTGGAAATTTGGGCTCTTTTACTAACATTAACACTTGCGCTGAGGCATCTTTTATGCTCATTTCTTGTCTTTAATGATTAATTCTGGGTTTTATTTTGTTTATTTGATGAAAATGAAAAACAATACACACCATGGAAACATTTTTGTTTGGTTCGTGTCGGGTGAGATTTTTACCTAGAATCCAAAGGGGGGGGGTATTGGCACTTTTCATGTAAAAATGTGAAAAATTAAAATTTCTAAAAATGAAATAAATGCCTTCTATACACCTCAAACATTCACTCTATAATATAAGATTTTTGTTTTTTCGCAATATTTTTGGAAATTTGGGCTCTGTTACTAACATTAACACTTGCGCTAAGGCATCTTTTATGCTCATTTCTTGTCTTTAATGATTTATTCTGGGTTTTATTTTGTTTATTTGATGAAAATGAACAACAATACACACCATGGAAACATTTTTGTTTGATTCGGGTCGAGTTAGATTTTCACCTAGAACCCAAAGGGGTGGGTATTGGCACTTTTCAAGGAAAAATGTGAAAAATTAAAATTTCTAATAATGAAATAAATGCCTTCTATAACCTCAAACATTCACTCTAAAATGGAAGATTGTTGTTTTTCGCAATATTTTTGGAAATTTGGGCTCTTTTACTAACATTAACACTTGCGCTGAGGCATCTTTTATGCTCATTTCTTGTCTTTAATGATTTATTCTGGGTTTTATTTTGTTTATTTGATGAAAATGAACAACAATACACACCATGGAAACATTTGTTTTTGATTCGTGTCGAGTGAGATTTTCACCTAAAACCCAAAGGGGGGGGGTATTGGCACTTTTCATGGAAAAATGTGAAAAATTAAAATTTCTAAAAATGAAATAAATGCCTTCTATACACCTCAAACATTCACTCTATAATGGAAGATTGTTGTTTTTCGCAATATTTATGGAAATTTGGGCTCTTTTACTAACATTAACACTTGCGCTGAGGCATCATTTATGCTCATTTCTTGTCTTTAATGATTTATTCTGGGTTTTATTTTGTTTATTTGATGAAAATGAACAACAATACACACCATGGAAACATTTTTGTTTGATTCGTGTCGAGTGAGATTTTCACCTAGAGCCCAAAGGGGGGGGTATTGGCACTTTTCATGGAAAAATGTGAAAAATTAAAATTTCTAAAAATGAAATAAATGCCTTCTATACACCTCAAACATTCACTCTATAATGGAATATTGTTGTTTTTCCGCAATATTTTTTGGAAATTTGGGCTCTTTTACTAACATTAACACTTTCGCTGAGGCATCTTATATGCTCATTTCTTGTCTTTAATGATTTATTCTGGGTTTTATTTTGTTTATTTGATGAAAATGAACAACAATACACACCATGGGAACATTTTTGTTTGATTCGTGTCGAGTGAGATTTTCACCTAGAGCCCAAAGGGGGGGGTATTGGCACTTTTCATGGAAAAATGTGAAAAATTAAAATTTCTAAAAATGAAATAAATGCCTTCTATACACCTCTAACATTCACTCTATAATGGAAGATTGTTGTTTTTCGCAATATTTTTGGAAATTTGGGCTCTTTTACTAACATTAACACTTGCGCTGAGGCATCTTTTATGCTCATTTCTTGTCTTTAATGATTAATTCTGGGTTTTATTTTGTTTATTTGATGAAAATGAAAAACAATACACACCATGGAAACATTTTTGTTTGGTTCGTGTCGGGTGAGATTTTTACCTAGAATCCAAAGGGGGGGGGGTATTGGCACTTTTCATGTAAAAATGTGAAAAATTAAAATTTCTAAAAATGAAATAAATGCCTTCTATACACCTCAAACATTCACTCTATAATATAAGATTTTTGTTTTTCGCAATATTTTTGGAAATTTGGGCTCTTTTACTAACATTACCACTTGCGCTAAGGCATCTTTTATGCTCATTTCTTGTCTTTAATGATTTATTCTGGGTTTTATTTTGTTTATTTGATGAAAATGAACAACAATACACACCATGGAAACATTTTTGTTTGATTCGGGTCGAGTTAGATTTTCACCTAGAACCCAAAGGGGGGGGTATTGGCACTTTTCATGGAAAAATGTGAAAAATTAAAATTTCTAAAAATGAAATAAATGCCTTCTATACACCTCAAACATTCACTCTATAATGGAAGATTGTTGTTTTTCGCAATATTTTTGGAAATTTGGGCTCTTTTACTAACATTAACACTTGCGCTGAGGCATCATTTATGCTCATTTCTTGTCTTTAATGATTTATTCTGGGTTTTATTTTGTTTATTTGATGAAAATGAACAACAATACACACCATGGAAACATTTTTGTTTGATTCGTGTCGAGTGAGATTTTCACCTAGAGCCCAAAGAGGGGGTATTGGCACTTTTCATGGAAAAATGTGAAAAATTAAAATTTCTAAAAATGAAATAAATGCCTTCTATACACCTCAAACATTCACTCTATAATGGAAGATTGTTGTTTTTTCGCAATATTTTTGGAAATTTGGGCTCTTTTACTAACATTAACACTTTCGCTGAGGCATCTTATATGCTCATTTCTTGTCTTTAATGATTTATTCTGGGTTTTATTTTGTTTATTTGATGAAAATGAACAACAATACACACCATGGGAACATTTTTGTTTGATTCGTGTCGAGTGAGATTTTCACCTAGAGCCCAAAGGGGGGGGTATTGGCACTTTTCATGGAAAAATGTGAAAAATTAAAATTTCTAAAAATGAAATAAATGCCTTCAATACACCTCAAACATTCACTCTATAATGGAAGATTGTTGTTTTTCGCAATATTATTGGAAATTTGGGCTCTTTTACTAACATTAACACTTTCGCTGAGGCATCTTTTATGCTCATTTCTTGTCTTTAATGATTAATTCTGGGTTTTATTTTGTTTATTTGATGAAAATGAGCAACAATACACACCATGGAAACATTTTTGTTTGGTTCGTGTCGGGTGAGATTTTCACCTAGAAGCCAAAGGGGGGGGTATTGGCACTTTTCATGTAAAAATGTGAAAAATTAAAATTTCTAAAAATGAAATAAATGCCTTCTATACACCTCAAACATTCACTCTAAAATATAAGATTGTTGTTTTTCGCAATATTTTTGGAAATTTGGGCTCTTTTACTAACATTAACACTTGCGCTAAGGCATCTTTTATGCTCATTTCTTGTCTTTAATGATTTATTCTGGGTTTTATTTTGTTTATTTGATGAAAATGAACAACAATACACACCATGGAAACATTTTTGTTTGATTCGGAACGAGTGAGATTTTCACCTAGAACCCAAAGGGGGGGGTATGGGCACTTTTCATGGAAAAATGTGAAAAATTAAAATTTCTAATAATGAAATAAATGCCTTCTATAACCTCAAACATTCACTCTAAAATGGAAGATTGTTGTTTTTCGCAATATTTTTGGAAATTTGGGCTCTTTTACTAACATTAACACTTGCGCTGATGCATCTTTTATGCTCATTTCTTGTCTTTAATGATTTATTCTGGGTTTTATTTAGTTTATTTGATGAAAATGAACAACAATACACACCATGGAAACATTTTTGTTTGATTCGTGTCGAGTGAGATTTTCACCTAGAACCCAAAGGGGGGGGTATTGGCACTTTTAATGGAAAAATGTGAAAAATTAAAATTTCTAAAAATGAAATAAATGCCTTCTATACACCTAAAACATTCACTGTATAATGGAAGATTGTTGTTTTTCGCAATATTTTTGGAAATTTGGGCTCTTTTACTAACATTAACACTTGCGCTGAGGCATCTTTAATGCTCATTTCTTGTCTTTAATGATTTATTCTGGTTTTTTTTTGTTTATTTGATGAAAATGAACAACAATACACACCATGGAAACATTTTTGTTTGATTCGTGTCGAGTGAGATTTTCACCTAGAACCCAAAGGCGGGGGTATTCGCACTTTTCATGGAAAAATGTGAAAAATTAAAATTTCTAAAAATTAAATATATGCCTTCTATACACCTCGAACATTCACTCTATTATGGAAGATTGTTGTTTTTCGCAATATTTTTGGAAATTTGGGCTCTTTTACTAACATTAACACTTGCGCTGAGGCATCTTTTATGCTCATTTCTTGTTTTTAATGATTTATTCTGGGTTTTATTTTGTTTATTTGATGAAAATGAACAACAATACACACCATGGAAACATTTTTGTTTGATTCGTGTCGAGTGAGATTTTCACCTAGAACCCAAAGGGGGGGGGTATTGGCACTTTTCATGGAAAAATGTGAAAAATTAAAATTTCTAATAATGAAATAAATGCCTTCTATAACCTCAAACATTCACTCTAAAATGGAAGATTGTTGTTTTTCGCAATATTTTTGGAAATTTGGGCTCTTTTTACTAACATTAACACTTGCGCTGAGGCATCTTTTATGCTCATTTCTTGCCTTTAATGATTTATTCTGGGTTTTATTTTGTTTATTTGATGAAAATGAACAACAATACACACCATGGAAACATTTTTGTTTGATTCGTGTCGAGTGAGATTTTCACCTAAAACCCAAAGGGATTGGCACTTTTCATGGAAAAATGTGAAAAATAAAAATTTCTAAAAATGAAATAAATGCCTTCTATACACCTCAAACATTCACTCTATAACGGAAGATTGTTGTTTTTCGCAATATTTTTGGAAATTTGGGATCTTTTACTAACATTTATACTTGCGCTGATGCATCTTTTATGCTCATTTCTTGTCTTTAATGATTTATTCTGGGTTTTATTTTGTTTATTTGATGAAAATGAACAACAATACACACCATGGAAAAACTTTGTTTGATTCGTGTCGAGTGAGATTTTCACCTAGAACCCAAAGGGGGGGGTATTGGCACTTTTCATGGAAAAATGTGAAAAATTAAAATTTCTAAAAATGAAATAAATGCCTTCTATACACCTCAAACATTCACTCTATAATGGAAGATTGTTGTTTTTCGCAATATTTTTGGAAATTTGGGCTCTTTTACTAACATTAACACTTGCGCTGAGGCATCTTTTATGCTCATTTCTTGTCTTTAATGATTTATTCTGGGTTTTATTTTGTTTATTTGATGAAAATGAACAACAATACACACCATGGAAACATTTTTGTTTGATTCGTGTCGAGTGAGATTTTCACCTAGAACCCAAAGGCGGGGGTATTCGCACTTTTCATGGAAAAATGTGAAAAATTAAAATTTCTAAAAATGAAATAAATGCCTTCTATACACCTCAAACATTCACTCTATAATGGAAGATTGTTGTTTTTCGCAATATTTTTGGAAATTTTGGCTCTTTTACTAATATTAACACTTGCGCTGAGGCATCTTTTATGCTCATTTCTTGTCTTTAATGATTTATTCTGGGTTTTTTTTTGTTTATTTGAAGAAAATGAACAACAATACACACCATGGAAACATTTTTGTTTGATTCGTGTCGAGTGATATTTTCAGGGGGGGTATTGGCACTTTTCATGGAAAAATGTGAAAAATTAAAATTTCTAAAAATGAAATAAATGCCTTCTATACACCTCAAACATTCACTCTATAATGGAAGAATGTTGTTTTTCGCAATATTTTTGGAAATTTGGGCTCTTTTACTAACATTAACACTTGCGCTGAGGCATCTTTTATGCTCATTTCTTGTCTTTAATGATTTATTCTGGGTTTTATTTTGTTTATTTGATGAAAATGAACAACAATACACACCATGGAAACATTTTTGTTTGATTAGTGTCGAGTGAGATTTTCACCTAGAGCCCAAAGGGGTATTGGCATTTTTCATGGAAAAATGTGAAAAATTAAAATTTCTAAAAATGAAATAAATGCCTTCTATACACCTCAAACATTCACTCTATAATGGAAGACTGTTGTTTTTCGCAATATTTTTGGAAATTTGGGCTCTTTTACTAACATTAACACTTACGCTGAGGCATCTTTTATGCTCATTTCTTGTCTTTAATGATTTATTCTGTGTTTTATTTTGTTTATTTGATGAAAATGAACAACAATACACACCATGGAAACATTTTTGTTTGATTCGTGTCGAGTGAGATTTTCACGTAGAACCCAAAGGCGGGGGTATTCGCACTTTTCATGGAAAATTGTGAAAAATTAAAATTTCTAAAAATGAAATAAATGCCTTCTATACACCTCAAACATTCACTCTATAATGGAAGATTGTTGTTTTTCGCAATATTTTTGGAAATTTGGGCTCTTTTACAAACATTAACACTTGCGCTGAGGCATCTTTTATGCTCATTTCTTGTCTTTAATGATTTATTCTGGGTTTTATTTTGTTTATTTGATGAAAATGAACAACAATACACACCATGGAAACATTTTTTTTGATTCGTGTCGAGTGAGATTTTCACCTAGAGCCCAAAGGGGGTGTATTGGCACTTTTCATGGAAAAAAGTGAAAAATTAAAATTTCTAAAAATGAAATAAATGCCTTCTATACACCTCAAACATTCACTCTATAATGGAAGATTGTTGTTTTTCGCAATATTTTTGGAAATTTGTGCTCTTTTACTAACATTAACACTTGCGCTGAGGCATCTTTTATGCTCATTTCTTGTCTTTAATGATTTATTCTGGGTTTTATTTTGTTTATTTGATGAAATTTATTTGTTTATTTGAAGAAAATGAACAACAATACACACCATGGAAACATTTTTGTTTGATTCGTGTCGAGTCAGATTTTCACCTAGAACCCAAAGGGGGGGGGTATTGGCACTTTTCCTGGAAAAATGTGAAAAATTAATATTTCAAAAAATGAAATAAATGCCTTCTATACACCTCAAACTTTCACTCTATAATGGAAGATTGTTGTTTTTCGCAATATTTTTGGAAATTTGTGCTCTTTTACTAACATTAACACTTGCGCTGAGGCATCTTTTATGCTCATTTCTTGTCTTTAATTATTTATTCTGGGTTTTATTTTGTTTATTTGATGAAAATGAACAACAATACACACCATGGAAACATTTTTGTTTGATTCGTGTCGAGTGAGATTTTCACCTAGAGCCCAAAGGGGGGGGTATTGGCACTTTTCATGGAAAAATGTGAAAAATTAAAATTTCTAAAAATGAAATAAATGCCTTCTATACACCTCAAACATTCACTCTATAATGGAAGACTGTTGTTTTTCGCAATATTTTTGGAAATTTGGGCTCTTTTACTAACATTAACACTTGCGCTGAGGCATCTTTTATGCTCATTTCTTGTCTTTAATGATTTATTCTGGGTTTTATTTTGTTTATTTGATGAAAATGAACAACAATACACACCATGGAAACATTTTTGTTTGATTCGTGTCGAGTGAGATTTTCACCTAGAACCCAAAGGCGTGGGTATTCGCACTTTTCATGGAAAAATGTGAAAAAATTAAAATTTCTAAAAATGAAATAAATGCCTTCTATACACCTCAAACATTCACTCTTTAATGGAAGATTGTTTTTTTCGCAATATTTTTGGAAATTTGGGCTCTTTTACTAACATTAACACTTGCGCTGAGGCATCTTTTATGCTCATTTCTTGTCTTTAATGATTTATTTTGGGTTTTATTTTGTTTATTTGATGAAAATGAACAACAATACACACCAAGGAAACATTTTTGTTTGGTTCGTGTCGAGTGAGATTTTCACCTAGACCCCAAAGGTTGGGGTATTGGCACTTTTCATGGAATATTGAGAAAAATTAAAATTTCTAAAAATGAAATAAATGCCTTCTATACACCTCAAACATTCACTCTATAATGGAAAATTGTTGTTTTTCGCAATATTTTTGGAAATTTGGGCTCTTTTACTAACATTAACACTTGCGCTGAGGCATCTTTAATGCTCATTTCTTGTCTTTAATGATTTATTCTGGGTTTTATTTTGTTTATTTGATGAAAATGAACAACAATACACACCATGGAAACATTTTTGTTTGATTCGGTTCGAGTGAGATTTTCACCTAGAACCCAAAGGGGGGGGTTATGGCACTTTTCATGGAAAAATGTGAAAAATTAAAATTTCTATAAATGAAATAAATGCCTTCTATACACCTCAAACATTCACTATATAATGGAAGACTGTTGTTTTTCGAAATATTTTTGGAAATTTGGGCTCTTTTACTAACATTAACACTCGCGCTGAGGCATCTTTTATGCTCATTTCTTGTCTTTAATGATTTATTCTGGGTTTTATTTTGTTTATTAGATGAAAATGAACAACAATACACAGCATGGAAACATTTTTGTTTGATTCGTGTCGAGTGAGATTTTCACCTAGAACCCAAAGGGGGGGGTATTCGCACTTTTCATGGAAAAATGTGAAAAATTAAATTTCTAAAAATGAAATAAATGCCTTCTATACACCTCAAACATTCACTCTATAATGGAAGATTGTTGTTTTTCGCAATATTTTTGGAAATTTGGGCTCTTTTACTAACTTTAACACTTGCGCTGAGGCATCTTTTATGCTCATTTCTTGTCTTTAATGATTTATTCTGGGTTTTATTTTGTTTATTTCATGAAAATGAACAACAATACACACCATGGAAACATTTTTGTTTGATTTGTGTCGAGTGAGAATTTCACTTAGAACCCAAAGGGGGGGGTATTGGCACTTTTCATGGAAAAATGTGAAAAATTAAAATTTCTAATAATGAAATAAATGCCTTCTATACACCTCAAACATTCACTCTATAATGGAAGATTGTTGTTTTTCGCAATATTTTTGGAAATTTGGGCTCTTTTACTAACATTAACACTAGCGTTAAGGCATCTTTTATGCTCATTTCTTGTCTTTAATGATTTATTCTGGGTTTTTTTTTAGTTTATTTGATGAAAATGAACAACAATACACACCATGGAAACATTTTTGTTTGATTCGTGTCGAGTGAGATTTTCACCTAGAACCCAAAGGGGGGGGGGGTATTGGCACTTTTCATGGAAAAATGTGAAAAATTAAAATTTCTAAAAATGAAATAAATGCCTTCTATACACCTCAAACATTCACTCTATAATGGAAGATTGTTGTTTTTCGCAATATTTTTGGAAATTTGGGCTCTTTTACTAACATTAACACTTGCGCTGAGGCATCTTTTATGCTCATTTCTTGTCTTTAATGATTTATTCTGGGTTTTATTTTGTTTATTTGATGAAAATGAACAACAATACACACCATGGAAACATTTTTGTTTGATTCGTGTCGAGTGAGATTTTCACCTAGAACCCAAAGGCGGGGGTATTCGCACTTTTCATGGAAAAATGTGAAAAATTAAAATTTCTAAAAATGAAATAAATGCCTTCTATACACCTCAAACATTCACTCTATAATGGAAGATTGTTGTTTTTCGCAATATTTTTGGAAATTTGGGCTCTTTTACTAACATTAACACTTGCGCTGAGGCATCTTTTATGCTCATTTCTTGTCTTTAATGATTTATTCTGGGTTTTGTTTTGTTTATTTGAAGAAAATAAACAACAATACACACCATGGAAACATTTTTGTTTGATTCGTGTCGAGTGATATTTTCAGGGGGGGTATTGGCACTTTTCATGGAAAAATGTGAAAAATTAAAATTTCTAAAAATGAAATAAATGCCTTCTATACACCTCAAACATTCACTCTATAATGGAAGAATGTTGTTTTTCGCAATATTTTTGGAAATTTGGGCTCTTTTACTAACATTAACACTTGCGCTGAGGCATCTTTTATGCTCATTTCTTGTCTTTAATGATTTATTCTGGGTTTTATTTTGTTTATTTGATGAAAATGAACAACAATACACACCATGGAAACATTTTGGTTTGATTAGTGTCGAGTGAGATTTTCACCTAGAGCCCAAAGGGGTATTGGCACTTTTCATGGAAAAATGTGAAAAATTAAAATTTCTAAAAATGAAATAAATGCCTTCTATACACCTCAAACATTCACTCTATAATGGAAGACTGTTGTTTTTCGCAATATTTTTGGAAATTTGGGCTCTTTTACTAACATTAACACTTACGCTGAGGCATCTTTTATGCTCATTTCTTGTCTTTAATGATTTATTCTGGGTTTTATTTTGTTTATTTGATGAAAATGAACAACAATACACACCATGGAAACATTTTTGTTTGATTCGTGTCGAGTGAGATTTTCACCTAGAACCCAAAGGCGGGGGTATTCGCACTTTTCATGGAAAAATGTGAAAAATTAAAATTTCTAAAAATGAAATAAATGCCTTCTATACACCTCAAACATTCACTCTATAATGGAAGATTGTTGTTTTTCGCAATATTTTTGGAAATTTGGGCTCTTTTACTAACTTTAACACTTGCGCTGAGGCATCTTTTATGCTCATTTCTTGTCTTTAATGATTTATTCTGGGTTTTTTTTTGTTTATTTGAAGAAAATGAACAACAATACACACCATGGAAACATTTTTGTTTGATTCGTGTCGAGTGATATTTTCAGGGGGGGTATTGGCACTTTTCATGGAAAAATGTGAAAAATTAAAATTTCTAAAAATGAAATAAATGCCTTCTATACACCTCAAACATTCATTCTATAATGGAAGAATGTTGTTTTTCGCAATATTTTTGGAAATTTGGGCTCTTTTACTAACATTAACACTTGCGCTGAGGCATCTTTTATGCTCATTTCTTGTCTTTAATGATTTATTCTGGGTTTTATTTTGTTTATTTGATGAAAATGAACAACAATACACACCATGGAAACATTTTTGTTTGATTAGTGTCGAGTGAGATTTACACCTAGAGCCCAAAGGGGGGGGTTATGGCACTTTTCATGGAAAAATGTGAAAAATTAAAATTTCTAATAATGAAATAAATGCCTTCTATACACCTCAAACATTCACTCTATAATGGAAGACTGTTGTTTTTCGAAATATTTTTGGAAATTTGGGCTCTTTTACTAACATTAACACTCGCGCTGAGGCATCTTTTATGCTCATTTCTTGTCTTTAATGATTTATTCTGGGTTTTATTTTGTTTATTAGATGAAAATGAACAACAATACACAGCATGGAAACATTTTTGTTTGATTCGTGTCGAGTGAGATTTTCACCTAGAACCCAAAGGGGGGGGTATTCGCACTTTTCATGGAAAAATGTGAAAAATTAAAATTTCTAAAAATGAAATAAATGCCTTCTATACACCTCAAACATTCACTCTATAATGGAAGATTGTTGTTTTTCGCAATATTTTTGGAAATTTGGGCTCTTTTATTAACTTTAACACTTGCGCTGAGGCATCTTTTATGCTCATTTCTTGTCTTTAATGATTTATTCTGGGTTTTATTTTGTTTATTTGATGAAAATGAACAACAATACACACCATGGAAACATTTTTGTTTGATTTGTGTCGAGTGAGAATTTCACTTAGAACCCAAAGGGGGGGGTATTGGCACTTTTCATGGAAAAATGTGAAAAATTAAAATTTCTAAAAATGAAATAAATGCCTTCTATACACCTCAAACATTCACTCTATAATGGAAGATTTATATATTTCGAAATATTTTTGGAAATTTGGGCTCTTTTACTCCCATTAACACTTTCAGTGAGGCATCTTTTATGCTCATTTCTTGTCTTTAATGATTTATTCTGGGTTTTTTTTAGTTTATTTGATGAAAATGAACAACAATACACACCATGGAAACATTTTTGTTTGATTCGTGTCGAGTGAGATTTTCACCTAGAACCCAAAGGGGGGGGGTATTGGCACTTTTCATGGAAAAATGTGAAAAATTAAAATTTCTAAAAATGAAATAAATGCCTTCTATACACCTCAAACATTCACTCTATAATGGAAGATTGTTGTTTTTCGCAATATTTTTGGAAATTTGGGCTCTTTTACTAACTTTAACACTTGCGCTGAGGCATCTTTTATGCTCATTTCTTGTCTTTAATGATTTATTCTGGGTTTTTTTTTGTTTATTTGAAGAAAATGAACAACAATACACACCATGGAAACATTTTTGTTTGATTCGTGTCGAGTGATATTTTCAGGGGGGGTATTGGCACTTTTCATGGAAAAATGTGAAAAATTAAAATTTCTAAAAATGAA
The DNA here is from genome assembly GCF_022747635.1 of Hetaerina americana. Lineage (NCBI taxonomy): Eukaryota > Metazoa > Arthropoda > Insecta > Odonata > Calopterygidae > Hetaerina > Hetaerina americana. The sequence continues at coordinate 49,484 of NW_027287442.1, read as the reverse complement.
ATAAATGCCTTCTATACACCTCAAACATTCATTCTATAATGGAAGAATGTTGTTTTTCGCAATATTTTTGGAAATTTGGGCTCTTTTACTAACATTAACACTTGCGCTGAGGCATCTTTTATGCTCATTTCTTGTCTTTAATGATTTATTCTGGGTTTTGTTTTGTTTATTTGAAGAAAATGAACAACAATACACACCATGGAAACATTTTTGTTTGATTCGTGTCGAGTGATATTTTCAGGGGGGGTATTGGCACTTTTCATGGAAATATGTGAAAAATTAAAATTTCTAAAAATGAAATAAATGCCTTCTATACACCTCAAACATTCACTCTATAATGGAAGAATGTTGTTTTTCGCAATATTTTTGGAAATTTGGGCTCTTTTACTAACATTAACACTTGCGCTGAGGCATCTTTTATGCTCATTTCTTGTCTTTAATGATTTATTCTGGGTTTTATTTTGTTTATTTGATGAAAATGAACAACAATACACACCATGGAAACATTTTTGTTTGATTAGTGTCGAGTGAGATTTTCACCTAGAGCCCAAAGGGGTATTGGCACTTTTCATGGAAAAATGTGAAAAATTAAAATTTCTAAAAATGAAATAAATGCCTTCTATACACCTCAAACATTCACTCTATAATGGAAGACTGTTGTTTTTCGCAATATTTTTGGAAATTTGGGCTCTTTTTCTAACATTAACACTTACGCTGAGGCATCTTTTATGCTCATTTCTTGTCTTTAATGATTTATTCTGGGTTTTATTTTGTTTATTTGATGAAAATGAACAACAATACACACCATGGAAACATTTTTGTTTGATTCGTGTCGAGTGAGATTTTCACCTAGAACCCAAAGGCGGGGGTATTCGCACTTTTCATGGAAAAATGTGAAAAATTAAAATTTCTAAAAATGAAATAAATGCCTTCTATACACCTCAAACATTCACTCTATAATGGAAGATTGTTGTTTTTCGCAATATTTTTGGAAATTTGGGCTCTTTTACTAACATTAACACTTGCGCTGAGGCATCTTTTATGCTCATTTCTTGTCTTTAATGATTTATTCTGGGTTTTTTTTTGTTTATTTGAAGAAAATGAACAACAATACACACCATGGAAACATTTTTGTTTGATTCGTGTCGAGTGATATTTTCAGGGGGGGTATTGGCACTTTTCATGGAAAAATGTGAAAAATTAAAATTTCTAAAAATGAAATAAATGCCTTCTATACACCTCAAACATTCACTCTATAATGGAAGAATGTTGTTTTTCGCAATATTTTTGGAAATTTGGGCTCTTTTACTAACATTAACACTTGCGCTGAGGCATCTTTTATGCTCATTTCTTGTCTTTAATGATTTATTCTGGGTTTTATTTTGTTTATTTGATGAAAATGAACAACAATACACACCATGGAAACATTTTTGTTTGATTAGTGTCGAGTGAGATTTTCACCTAGAGCCCAAAGGGGTATTGGCACTTTTCATGGAAAAATGTGAAAAATTAAAATTTCTAAAAATGAAATAAATGCCTTCTATACACCTCAAACATTCACTCTATAATGGAAGACTGTTGTTTTTCGCAATATTTTTGGAAATTTGGGCTCTTTTACTAACATTAACACTTACGCTGAGGCATCTTTTATGCTCATTTCTTGTCTTTAATGATTTATTCTGTGTTTTATTTTGTTTATTTGATGAAAATGAACAACAATACACACCATGGAAACATTTTTGTTTGATTCGTGTCGAGTGAGATTTTCACCTAGAACCCAAAGGCGGGGGTATTCGCACTTTTCATGGAAAATTGTGAAAAATTAAAATTTCTAAAAATGAAATAAATGCCTTCTATACACCTCAAACATTCACTCTATAATGGAAGATTGTTGTTTTTCGCAATATTTTTGGAAATTTGGGCTCTTTTACTAACATTAACACTTGCGCTGAGGCATCTTTTATGCTCATTTCTTGTCTTTAATGATTTATTCTGGGTTTTATTTTGTTTATTTGATGAAAATGAACAACAATACACACCATGGAAACATTTTTGTTTGATTCGTGTCGAGTGAGATTTTCACCTAGAGCCCAAAGGGGGTGTATTGGCACTTTTCATGGAAAAAAGTGAAAAATTAAAATTTCTAAAAACGAAATAAATGCCTTCTATACACCTCAAACATTCACTCTATAATGGAAGATTGTTGTTTTTCGCAATATTTTTGGAAATTTGTGCTCTTTTACTAACATTAACACTTGCGCTGAGGCATCTTTTATGCTCATTTCTTGTCTTTAATGATTTATTCTGGGTTTTATTTTGTTTATTTGATGAAATTTATTTGTTTATTTGAAGAAAATGAACAACAATACACACCATGGAAACATTTTTGTTTGATTCGTGTCGAGTCAGATTTTCACCTAGAACCCAAAGGGGGGGGGGGTATTGGCACTTTTCATGGAAAAATGTGAAAAATTAAAATTTCTAAAAATGAAATAAATGCCTTCTATACACCTCAAACTTTCACTCTATAATGGAAGATTGTTGTTTTTCGCAATATTTTTGGAAATTTGTGCTCTTTTACTAACATTAACACTTGCGCTGAGGCATCTTTTATGCTCATTTCTTGTCTTTAATGATTTATTCTGGGTTTTATTTTGTTTATTTGATGAAAATGAACAACAATACACACCATGTAAACATTTTTGTTTGGTTCATGTCGAGTGAGATTTTCACCTAGAAGCCAAAGGGGGGGTATTGGCACTTTTAATGGAAAAATGTGAAAAATTAAAATTTCTAAAAATGAAATAAATGCCTTCTATACACCTCAAACATTCACTCTATAATGGAAGATTGTTGTTTTTCGCAATATTTTTGGAAATTTGGGCTCTTTAACTAACATTAACACTTGCGCTGAGGCAACTTTTATGCTCATTTCTTGTCTTTAATGATTTATTCTGGGTTTTATTTTGTTTATTTGATGAAAATGAACAACAATACACACCATGGAAACATTTTTGTTTGGTTCGTGTCGAGTGAGATTTTCACCTAGAAGCCAAAGGGGGGGGGTATTGGCACTTTTCATGTAAAAATGTGAAAAATTAAAATTTCTAAAAATGAAATAAATGCCTTCTATACACCTCAAACATTCACTCTATAACATAAGATTGTTGTTTTTCGCAATATTTTTGGAAATTTGTGCTCTTTTACTAACATTAACACTTGAGCTGAGGCATCTTTTATGCTCATTTCTTGTCTTTAATGATTTATTCTGGGTTTTATTTTGTTTATTTGATGAAATTTATTTGTTTATTTGAAGAAAATGAACAACAATACACACCATGGAAACATTTTTGTTTGATTCGTGTCGAGTCAGATTTTCACCTAGAACCCAAAGGGGGGGGGTATTGGCACTTTTCATGGAAAAATGTGAAAAATTAATATTTCAAAAAATGAAATAAATGCCTTCTATACACCTCAAACTTTCACTCTATAATGGAAGATTGTTGTTTTTCGCAATATTTTTGGAAATTTGTGCTCTTTTACTAACATTAACACTTGCGCTGAGGCATCTTTTATGCTCATTTCTTGTCTTTAATGATTTATTCTGGGTTTTATTTTGTTTATTTGATGAAAATGAACAACAATACACACCATGGAAACATTTTTGTTTGATTCGTGTCGAGTGAGATTTTCACCTAGAGCCCAAAGGGGGGGGTATTGGCACTTTTCATGGAAAAATGTGAAAAATTAAAATTTCTAAAAATGAAATAAATGCCTTCTATACACCTCAAACATTCACTCTATAATGGAAGACTGTTGTTTTTCGCAATATTTTTGGAAATTTGGGCTCTTTTACTAACATTAACACTTGCGCTGAGGCATCTTTTATGCTCATTTCTTGTCTTTAATGATTTATTCTGGGTTTTATTTTGTTTATTTGATGAAAATGAACAACAATACACACCATGGAAACATTTTTGTTTGATTCGTGTCGAGTGAGATTTTCACCTAGAACCCAAAGGCGTGGGTATTCGCACTTTTCATGGAAAAATGTGAAAAATTAAAATTTCTAAAAATGAAATAAATGCCTTCTATACACCTCAAACATTCACTCTTTAATGGAAGATTGTTGTTTTTCGCAATATTTTTGGAAATTTGGGCTCTTTTACTAACATTAACACTTGCGCTGAGGCATCTTTTATGCTCATTTCTTGTCTTTAATGATTTATTTTGGGTTTTATTTTGTTTATTTGATGAAAATTAACAACAATACACACCAAGGAAACATTTTTGTTTGGTTCGTGTCGAGTGAGATTTTCACCTAGACCCCAAAGGGTGGGGTATTGGCACTTTTCATGGAATATTGAGAAAAATTAAAATTTCTAAAAATGAAATAAATGCCTTCTATACACCTCAAACATTCACTCTATAATGGAAAATTGTTGTTTTTCGCAATATTTTTGGAAATTTGGGCTCTTTTACTAACATTAACACTTGCGCTGAGGCATCTTTAATGCTCATTTCTTGTCTTTAATGATTTATTCTGGGTTTTATTTTGTTTTTTTGATGAAAATGAACAACAATACACACCATGGAAACATTTTTGTTTGATTCGGTTCGAGTGAGATTTTCACCTAGAACACAAAGGTGGGGGTTATGGCACTTTTCATGGAAAAATGTGAAAAATTAAAATTTCTAATAATGAAATAAATGCCTTCTATACACCTCAACCATTCACTCTATAATGGAAGACTGTTGTTTTTCGAAATATTTTTGGAAATTTGGGCTCTTTTACTAACATTAACACTTTCGCTGAGGCATCTTTTATGCTCATTTCTTGTCTTTAATGATTTATTCTGGGTTTTATTTTGTTTATTAGATGAAAATGAACAACAATACACAGCATGGAAACATTTTTGTTTGATTCGTGTCGAGTGAGATTTTCACCTAGAACCCAAAGGGGGGGGTATTCGCACTTTTCATGGAAAAATGTGAAAAATTAAAATTTCTAAAAATGAAATAAATGCCTTCTATACACCTCAAACATTCACTCTATAATGGAAGATTGTTGTTTTTCGCAATATTTTTGGAAATTTGGGCTCTTTTACTAACTTTAACACTTGCGCTGAGGCATCTTTTATGCTCATTTCTTGTCTTTAATGATTTATTCTGGGTTTTATTTTGTTTATTTGATGAAAATGAACAACAATACACACCATGGAAACATTTTTGTTTGATTTGTGTCGAGTGAGAATTTCACTTAGAACCCAAAGGGGGGGGTATTGGCACTTTTCATGGAAAAATGTGAAAAATTAAAATTTCTAAAAATGAAATAAATGCCTTCTATACACCTCAAACATTCACTCTATAATGGAAGATTGTTGTTTTTCGCAATATTTTTGGAAATTTGGGCTCTTTTACTAACATTAACACTAGCGTTAAGGCATCTTTTATGCTCATTTCTTGTCTTTAATGATTTATTCTGGGTTTTTTTTAGTTTATTTGATGAAAATGAACAACAATACACACCATGGAAACATTTTTGTTTGATTCGTGTCGAGTGAGATTTTCACCTAGAACCCAAAGGGGGGGGGTATTGGCACTTTTCATGGAAAAATGTGAAAAATTAAAATTTCTAATAATGAAATAAATGCCTTCTATACACCTCAAACATTCACTCTATAATGGAAGACTGTTGTTTTTCGCAATATTTTTGGAAATTTGGGCTCTTTTACTGACATAAACACTCGCGCTGAGGCATCTTTTATGCTCATTTCTTGTCTTTAATGATTTATTCTGGGTTTTATTTTGTTTATTTGAAGAAAATGAATAACAATACACACCATGGAAACATTTTTGTTTGATTCGTGTCGAGTGAGATTTTCACCTAGAACCCAAAAGGGGGGGTATTGGCACTTTTCATGGAAAAATGTGAAAAATTAAAATTTCTAAAAATGAAATAAATGCCTTCTATACACCTCAAACATTCACTCTATAATGGAAGATTTATATATTTCGAAATATTTTTGGAAATTTGGGCTCTTTTACTCCCATTAACACTTTCAGTGAGGCATCTTTTATGCTCATTTCTTGTCTTTAATGATTTATTCTGGGTTTTATTTAGTTTATTTGATGAAAATGAACAACAATACACACCATGGAAACATTTTTGTTTGATTCGTGTCGAGTGAGATTTTCACCTAGAACCGAAAGGGGGGGGTATTGGCACTTTTCATGGAAAAATGTGAAAAATTAAAATTTCTAAAAATGAAATAAATGCCTTCTATACACCTCAAACATTCACTCTATAATGGAAGATTTATATATTTCGAAATATTTTTGGAAATTTGGGCTCTTTTACTCCCATTAACACTTTCAGTGAGGCATCTTTTATGCTCATTTCTTGTCTTTAATGATTTATTCTGGGTTTTATTTAGTTTATTTGATGAAAATGAACAACAATACACACCATGGAAACATTTTTGTTTGATTCGTGTCGAGTGAGATTTTCACCTAGAACCGAAAGGGGGGGGTATTCGCACTTTTCATGGAAAAATGTGAAAAATTAAAATTTCTAAAAATGAAATAAATGCCTTCTATACACCTCAAACATTCACTCTATAATGGGAGATTGTTGTTTTTCGCAATATTTTTGGAAATTTGGGCTCTTTTACTAACATTAACACTTGCGCTGAGGCATCTTTTATGCTCATTTCTTGTCTTTAATGATTTATTCTGGGTTTTATTTTGTTTATTTGATGAAAATGAACAACAATACACACCATGGAAACATTTTTGTTTGATTCGGTTCGAGTGAGATTTTCTCCTAGAACCCAAAGGGGGGGGTATTGGCGCTTTTCATGGAAAAATGTGAAAAATTAAAATTTCTAAAAATGAAATAAATGCCTTCTATACACCTCAAACATTCACTCTATAATGGAAGATTGTTGTTTTTCGCAATATTTTTGGAAATTTGGGCTCTTTTACTAACATTAACACTTGCGCTGAGGCATCTTTTATGCTCATTTCTTGTCTTTAATGATTTATTCTGGGTTTTATTTTGTTTATTTGATGAAAATGAAATACCATACACACCATGAAAACATTTTTGTTTGATTCGTGTCGAGTGAGATTTTCACCTAGAATCCAAAGGGGGGGGTATTTGCACTTTTCATGGAAAAATGTGAAAATTAAAATTTCTAAAAATGAAATAAATGCCTTCTTTACACCTCAAACATTCACTCTATAATGGAAGATTGTTGTTTTTCGCAATATTTTTGGAAATTTGGGCTCTTTTACTAACATTAACACCTGCGCTGAGGCATCTTTTATGCTCATTTCTTGTCTTTAATGATTCATTCTGGGTTGTATTTTGTTTATTTGATGAAAATAAACAACAATACACACCATCGAAACATTTTTGTTTGATTCGTGTCGAGTGAGATTTTCACCTAGAACCCAAACGGGGGGGTATTGGCACTTTCCATGGAAAAATGTGAAAAATTAAAATTTCTAAAAATGAAATAAATGCCTTCTATACACCTCAAACATTCACTCTAGAATGGAAGACTGTTGTTTTTCGCAATATTTTTGGAAATTTGGGCTCTTTTACTAACATTAACACTCGCGCTGAGGCATCTTTTATGCTCATTTCTTGTCTTTAATGATTTATCCTGGGTTTTATTTTGTTTATTTGATGAAAATGAACAACAATACACACCATGGAAACATTTTTGTTTGATTCGGTTCGAGTGAGATTTTCACCTTGAACCCAAAGGGGGGGTATTCGCACTTTTCATGGAAAAATGTGAAAAATTAAAATTTCTAATAATGAAATAAATGCCTTCTATACACCTCAAACATTCACTCTATAATGGAAGATTGTTGTTTTTCGCAATATTTTTGGAAATTTGGGCTCTTTTACAAACATTAACACTTGCGCTAAGGCATCTTTTATGCTCATTTCTTGTCTTTAATGATTTATTCTGGGTTTTATTTTGTTTATTTGATGAAAATGAACAACAATACACACCATGGAAACATTTTGTTTGATTCGGTTCGAGTGAGATTTTCACCTAGAACCCAAAGGGGGGGGTATTGGCACTTTTCATGGAAAAATGTGAAAAATTAAAATTTCTAATAATGAAATAAATGCCTTCTATACACCTCAAACATTCACTCTATTATGGAAGATTGTTGTTTTTCGCAATATTTTTGGAAATTTGGGCTCTTTTACTAACATTACCCCTTGCGCTGAGGCATTTTTTATGCTCATTTCTTGTCTTTAATGATTTATTCTGGGTTTTATTTAGTTTATTTGATGAAAATGAACAACAATACACACCATGGAAACATTTTTGTTTGATTCGTGTCGAGTGAGATTTTCACCTAGAACCCATAGGGGGGGTATAGGCACTTTTCATGGAAAAATGTGAAAAATTAAAATTTCTAAAAATGAAAAAAATGCCTTCTATACACCTCAAACATTCACTCTATAATGGAAGATTTATATTTTTCGCAATATTTTTGGAAATTTGGGCTCTTTTACTAACATTAACACTTTCGCTGAGGCATCTTTTATGCTCATTTCTTGTCTTTAATGATTTATTCTGGGTTTTATTTTGTTTATTTGATGAAAATGAACAACAATACACACCATTGAAACATTTTTGTTTGATTTGTGTCGAGTGAGAATTTCACTTAGAACCCAAAGGGGGGGGGGTATTGGCACTTTTCATGGAAAAATGTGAAAAATTAAAATTTCTAAAAATGAAATAAATGCCTTCTATACACCTCAAACATTCACTCTATAATGGAAGATTGTTGTTTTTCGCAATATTTTTGGAAATTTGGGCTCTTTTACTAACACTAACACTTTCGCTGAGGCATCTTTTATGCTCATTTCTTGTCTTTAATGATTTATTCTGGGTTTTATTTTGTTTATTTGATGAAAATGAAATACAATACACACCATGAAAACATTTTTGTTTGATTCGTGTCGAGTGAGATTTTCACCTAGAATCCAAAGAGGGGGGTATTGGCACTTTTCATGGAAAAATGTGAAAAATTAAAATTTCTAATAATGAAATAAATGCCTTCTATAACCTCAAACATTCACTCTAAAATGAAAGATTGTTGTTTTTCGCAATATTTTTGGAAATTTGGGCTCTTTTACTAACATTAACACTTGCGCTGAGGCATCTTTAATGTCATTTCTTGTCTTTAATGATTTATTCTGGGTTTTATTTAGTTTATTTGATGAAAATGAACAACAATACACACCATGGAAACATTTTTGTTTGATTCGTGTCGAGTGAGATTTTCACCTAGAACCGAAAGGGGGGGGTATTGGCACTTTTCATGGAAAAATGTGAAAAATTAAAATTTCTAAAAATGAAATAAATGCCTTCTATACACCTCAAACATTCACTCTATAATGGAAGATTGTTGTTTTTCGCAATATTTTTGGAAATTTGGGCTCTTTTGCAAACATTAACACTTGCGCTAAGGCATCTTTTATGCTCATTTCTTGTCTTTAATTATTTATTCTGGGTTTTATTTTGTTTATTTGATGAAAATGAACAACAATACACACCATGGAAACATTTTGTTTGATTCGGTTCGAGTGAGATTTTCACCTAGAACCCAAAGGGGGGGGTATTGGCACTTTTCATGGAAAAATGTGAAAAATTAAAATTTCTAAAAATGAAATAAATGCCTTCTATACACCTCAAACATTCACTCTATTATGGAAGATTGTTGTTTTTCGCAATATTTTTGGAAATTTGGGCTCTTTTACTAACATTACCCCTTGCGCTGAGGCATTTTTTATGCTCTTTTCTTGTCTTTAATGATTTATTCTGGGTTTTATTTAGTTTATTTGATGAAAATGAACAACAATACACACCATGGAAACATTTTTGTTTGATTCGTGTCGAGTGAGATTTTCACCTAGAACCCATAGGGGGGGTATTGGCACTTTTCATGGAAAAATGTGAAAAATTAAAATTTCTAAAAATGAAATAAATGCCTTCTATACACCTCAAACATTCACTCTATAATGGAAGACTGTTGTTTTTCGCAATATTTTTGGAAATTTGGGCTCTTTTACTAACATAAACACTCGCGCTGAGGCATCTTTTATGCTCATTTGTTGTCTTTAATGATTTATTCTGGGTTTTATTTTGTTTATTTGAAGAAAATGAACAACAATACACACCATGGAAACATTTTTGTTTGATTCGTGTCGAGTGAGATTTTCACCTAGAACCCAAAAGGGGGGGTATTGGTACTCTTCATGGAAAAATGTGAAAAATTACAATTTCTAAAAATGAAATAAATGCCTTCTATACACCTCAAACATTCACTCTATAATGGAAGATTTATATTTTTCGCAATATTTTTGGAAATTTGGGCTCTTTTACTAACATTAACACTTTCGCTGAGGCATCTTTTATGCTCATTTCTTGTCTTTAATGATTTATTCTGGGTTTTATTTTGTTTATTTGATGAAAATGAACAACAATACACACCATTGAAACATTTTTGTTTGATTTGTGTCGAGTGAGAATTTCACTTAGAACCCAAAGGGGGGGGGGGTATTGGCACTTTTCATGGAAAAATGTGAAAAATTAAAATTTCTAAAAATGAAATAAATGCCTTCTATACACCTCAAACATTCACTCTATAATGGAAGATTGTTGTTTTTCGCAATATTTTTGGAAATTTGGGCTCTTTTACTAACACTAACACTTTCGCTGAGGCATCTTTTATGCTCATTTCTTGTCTTTAATGATTTATTCTGGGTTTTATTTTGTTTATTTGATGAAAATGAAATACAATACACACCATGTAAACATTTTTGTTTGATTCGTGTCGAGTGAGATTTTCACCTAGAATCCAAAGAGGGGGGTATTGGCACTTTTCATGGAAAAATGTGAAAAATTAAAATTTCTAAAAATGAAATAAATGCCTTCTATACACCTCTAACATTCACTCTATAATGGAAGATTGTTGTTTTTCGCAATATTTTTGGAAATTTGGGCTCTTTTACTAACATTAACACTTGCGCTGAGGCATCTTTTATGCTCATTTCTTGTCTTTAATGATTAATTCTGGGTTTTATTTTGTTTATTTGATGAAAATGAACAACAATACACACCATGGAAACATTTTTGTTTGGTTCGTGTCGGGTGAGATTTTCACCTAGAATCCAAAGGGGGAGGGGTATTGGCACTTTTCATGTAAAAATGTGAAAAATTAAAATTTCTAAAAATGAAATAAATGCCTTCTATACACCTCAAACATTCACTCTATAATATAAGATTGTTGTTTTTCGCAATATTTTTGGAAATTTGGGCTCTTTTACTAACATTAACACTTGCGCTAAGGCATCTTTTATGCTCATTTCTTGTCTTTAATGATTTATTCTTGGTTTTATTTTGTTTATTTGATGAAAATGAACAACAATACACACCATGGAAACATTTTTGTTTGATTCGGGTCGAGTGAGATTTTCACCTAGAACCCAAAGGGGGGGGTATTGGCACTTTTCATGGAAAAATGTGAAAAATTAAAATTTCTAATAATGAAATAAATGCCTTCTATAACCTCAAACATTCACTCTAAAATGAAAGATTGTTGTTTTTCGCAATATTTTTGGAAATTTGGGCTCTTTTACTAACATTAACACTTGCGCTGAGGCATCTTTTATGCTCATTTCTTGTCTTTAATGATTTATTCTGGGTTTTATTTAGTTTATTTGATGAAAATGAACAACAATACACACCATGGAAACATTTTTGTTTGATTCGTGTCGAGTGAGATTTTCACCTAGAACCGAAAGGGGGGGGTATTGGCACTTTTCATGGAAAAATGTGAAAAATTAAAATTTCTAAAAATGAAATAAATGCCTTCTATACACCTCAAACATTCACTCTATAATGGAAGATTGTTGTTTTTCGCAATATTTTTGGAAATTTGGGCTCTTTTACTAACATTAACGCTTTCAGTGAGGCATCTTTTATGCTCATTTCTTGTCTTTAATGATTTATTCTGGGTTTTATTTAGTTTATTTGATGAAAATGAACAACAATACACACCATGGAAACATTTTTGTTTGATTCGTGTCGAGTGAGATTTTCACCTAGAACCCAAAGGCGGGGGTATTCGAATTTTCATGGAAAAATGTGAAAAATTAAAATTTCTAAAAATGAAATAAATGCCTTCTATACACCTCAAACATTCACTCTATAATGGAAGATTGTTGTTTTTCGCATTTTTTTTGGAAATTTGGGCTCTTTTACTAACATTAACACTTGCGCTGAGGCATCTTTTATGCTCATTTCTTGTCTTTAATGATTTATTCTGGGTTTTATTTTGTTTATTTGATGAAAATGAACAACAATACACACCATGGAAACATTTTTGTTTGATTCGTGTCGAGTGAGATTTTCACCTAGAGCCCAAAGGGGGGGGTATTGGCACTTTTCATGGAAAAATGTGAAAAATTAAAATTTCTAAAAATGAAATAAATGCCTTCTATACACCTCAAACATTCACTCTTTAATGGAAGATTGTTGTTTTTCGCAATATTTTTGGAAATTTTGGCTCTTTTACTAACATTAACACTTTCGCTGAGGCATCTTTTATGCTCATTTCTTGTCTTTAATGATTTATTCTGGGTTTTATTTTGTTTATTTGATGAAAAAGAACAACAATACACACCATGGAAACATTTTTGTTTGATTCGTGTCGAGTGAGATTTTCACCTAGAGCCCAAAGGGGGGGGTATTGGCACTTTTCATGGAAAAATGTGAAAAATTAAAATTTCTAAAAATGAAATAAATGCCTTCTATACACCTCAAACATTCACTCTATAATGGAAGATTGTTGTTTTTCGCAATATTTTTGGAAATTTGGGCTCTTTTACTAACATTAACACTTGCGCTGAGGCATCTTTTATGCTCATTTCTTGTCTTTAATGATTTATTCTGGGTTTTATTTTGTTTATTTGATGAAAATGAACAACAATACACACCATGGAAACATTTTTGTTTGATTCGTGTCGAGTGAGATTTTCACCTAAAACCCAAAGGGATTGGCACTTTTCATGGAAAAATGTGAAAAATAAAAATTTCTAAAAATGAAATAAATGCCTTCTATACACCTCAAACATTCACTCTATAACGGAAGATTGTTGTTTTTCGCAATATTTTTGGAAATTTGGGATCTTTTACTAACATTAATACTTGCGCTGAGGCATCTTTTATGCTTATTTCTTGTCTTTAATGATTTATTCTGGGTTTTATTTTGTTTATTTGATGAAAATGAACAACAATACACACCATGGAAACATTTTTGTTTGATTCGTGTCGAGTGAGATTTTCACCTAGAACCCAAAGGGGGGGGTATTGGCACTTTTCATGGAAAAATGTGAAAAATTAAAATTTCTAAAAATGAAATAAATGCCTTCTATACACCTCAAACATTCACTCTATAATGGAAGATTGTTGTTTTTCGCAATATTTTTGGAAATTTGGGCTCTTTTACTAACATTAACACTTGCGCTGAGGCATCTTTTATGCTCATTTCTTGTCTTTAATGATTTATTCTGGGTTTTATTTTGTTTATTTGATGAAAATGAACAACAATACACACCATGGAAACATTTTTGTTTGATTCGTGTCGAGTGATATTTTCAGGGGGGGTATTGGCACTTTTCATGGAAAAATGTGAAAAATTAAAATTTCTAAAAATGAAATAAATGCCTTCTATACACCTCAAACATTCACTCTATAATGGAAGAATGTTGTTTTTCGCAATATTTTTGGAAATTTGGGCTCTTTTACTAACATTAACACTTGCGCTGAGGCATCTTTTATGCTCATTTCTTGTCTTTAATGATTTATTCTGGGTTTTATTTTGTTTATTTGATGAAAATGAACAACAATACACACCATGGAAACATTTTTGTTTGATTAGTGTCGAGTGAGATTTTCACCTAGAGCCCAAAGGGGTATTGGCACTTTTCATGGAAAAATGTGAAAAATTAAAATTTCTAAAAATGAAATAAATGCCTTCTATACACCTCAAACATTCACTCTATAATGGAAGACTGTTGTTTTTCGCAATATTTTTGGAAATTTGGGCTCTTTTACTAACATTAACTCTTACGCTGAGGCATCTTTTATGCTCATTTCTTGTCTTTAATGATTTATTCTGGGTTTTATTTTGTTTATTTGATGAAAATGAACAACAATACACACCATGGAAACATTTTTGTTTGATTCGTGTCGAGTGAGATTTTCACCTAGAACCCAAAGGCTCTTCGCCCTTTTCATGGAAAATTGTGAAAAATTAAAATTTCTAAAAATGAAATAAATGCCTTCTATACACCTCAAACATTCACTCTATAATGGAAGATTGTTGTTTTTCGCAATATTTTTGGAAATTTGGGCTCTTTTACTAACATTAACACTTGCGCTGAGGCATCTTTTATGCTCATTTCTTGTCTTTAATGATTTATTCTGGGTTTTATTTTGTTTATTTGATGAAAATGAACAACAATACACACCATGGAAACATTTTTGTTTGATTCGTGTCGAGTGAGATTTTCACCTAGAGCCCAAAGGGGGGGTTTTGGCACTTTTCATGGAAAAATGTGAAAAATTAAAATTTCTAAAAATGAAATAAATGCCTTCTATACACCTCAAACATTCACTCTATAATGGAAGACTGTTGTTTTTCGCAATATTTTTGGAAATTTGGGCTCTTTTACTAACATTAACACTTACGCTGAGGCATCTTTTATGCTCATTTTTTGTCTTTAATGATTTATTCTGGGTTTTTTTTTGTTTATTTGATGAAAATGAACAACAATACACACCATGGAAACATTTTTGTTTGATTCGTGTCGAGTGAGATTTTCACCTAGAACCCAAAGGCGGGGGTATTCGCACTTTTCATGGAAAAATGTGAAAAATTAAAATTTCTAAAAATGAAATAAATGCCTTCTATACACCTCAAACATTCACTCTATAATGGAAGATTGTTGTTTTTCGCAATATTTTTGGAAATTTGTGCTCTTTTACTAACATTAACCATTGCGCTGAGGCATCTTTTATGCTCATTTCTTGTCTTTAATGATTTATTCTGGGTTTTATTTTGTTTATTTGAAGAAAATGAACAACAATACACACCATGGAAACATTTTTGTTTGGTTCGTGTCGAGTGAGATTTTCACCTAGAAGCCAAAGGGGGGGTATTGGCACTTTTAATGGAAAAATGTGAAAAATTAAAATTTCTAAAAATGAAATAAATGCCTTCTATACACTTCAAACATTAACTCTTTAATATAAGATTGTTGTTTTTCGCAATATTTTTGGAAATTTGGGCTCTTTTACTAACATTAACACTTGCGCTGAGGCATCTTTTATGCTCATTTCTTGTCTTTAATGATTTATTCTGGGTTTTATTTTGTTTATTTGATGAAAATGAACAACAATACACACCATGGAAACATTTTTGTTTGATTCGTGTCGAGTGAGATTTTCACCTAGAACCCAAAGGGGGGGTATTGGCACTTTTCATGGAAAAATGTGAAAAATTAAAATTTCTAAAAATGAAATAAATGCCTTCTATACACCTCAAACATTCACTCTATAACGGAAGATTGTTGTTTTTCGCAATATTTTTGGAAATTTGGGCTCTTTTACTAACATTAATACTTGCGCTGAGGCATCTTTTATGCTCATTTCTTGTCTTTAATGATTTATTCTGGGTTTTATTTTGTTTATTTGATGAAAATGAACAACAATACACACCATGGAAACATTTTTGTTTGATTCGTGTCGAGTGAGATTTTCACCTAGAACCCAAAGGGGGGGGTATTGGCACTTTTCATGGAAAAATGTGAAAAATTAAAATTTCTAAAAATGAAATAAATGCCTTCTATACACTTCGAACATTCACTCTATAATGGAAGATTGTTGTTTTTCGCAATATTTTTGGAAATTTGGGCTCTTTTACTAACATTAACACTTCCGCTGAGGCTTCTTTTATGCTCATTTCTTGTCTTTAATGATTTATTCTGGGTTTTATTTTGTTTATTTGATGAAAATGAACAACAATACACACCATGGAAACATTTTTGTTTGATTCGTGTCGAGTGAGATTTTCACCTAGAACCCAAAGGGGGGGGTATTGGCAGTTTTCATGGAAAAATGAGAAACATTAAAATTTCTAAAAATGAAATAAATGCCTTCTATACACCTCAAACATTCACTCTTTAATGGAAGATTGTTGTTTTTTGCAATATTTTTGGAAATTTGTGCTCTTTTACTAACATTAACACTTGCGCTGAGGAATCTTTTATGCTCATTTCTTGTCTTTAATGATTTATTCTGGGTTTTATTTTGTTTATTTGATGAAATTTATTTGTTTATTTGAAGAAAATGAACAACAATACACACCATGGAAACATTTTTGTTTGATTCGTGTCGAGTCAGATTTTCACCTAGAACCCAAAGGGGGGGGGTATTGGCACTTTTCATGGAAAAATGTGAAAAATTAAAATTTCTAAAAATGAAATAAATGCCTTCTATACACCTCAAACTTTCACTCTATAATGGAAGATTGTTGTTTTTCGCAATATTTTTGGAAATTTGTGCTCTTTTACTAACATTAACACTTGCGCTGAGGCATCTTTTATGCTCATTTCTTGTCTTTAATGATTTATTCTGGGTTTTATTTTGTTTATTTGATGAAAATGATCAACAATACACACCATGTAAACATTTTTGTTTGGTTCGTGTCGAGTGAGATTTTCACCTAGAAGCCAAAGGGGGGGTATTGGCACTTTTAATGGAAAAATGTGAAAAATTAAAATTTCTAAAAATGAAATAAATGCCTTCTATACACCTCAAACATTCACTCTATAATGGAAGATTGTTGTTTTTCGCAATATTTTTGGAAATTTGGGCTCTTTTACTAACATTTACACTTGCGCTGAGGCATCTTTTATGCTCATTTCTTGTCTTTAATGATTTATTCTGGGTTTTATTTTGTTTATTTGATGAAAATGAACAACAATACACACCATGGAAACATTTTTGTTTGGTTCGTGTCGAGTGAGATTTTCACCTAGAAGCCAAAGGGGGGGGTATTGGCACTTTTCATGTAAAAATGTGAAAAATTAAAATTTCTAAAAATGAAATAAATGCCTTCTATACACCTCAAACATTCACTCTATAACATAAGATTGTTGTTTTTCGCAATATTTTTGGAAATTTGTGCTCTTTTACTAACATTAACACTTGAGCTGAGGCATCTTTTATGCTCATTTCTTGTCTTTAATGATTTATTCTGGGTTTTATTTTGTTTATTTGATGAAATTTATTTGTTTATTTGAAGAAAATGAACAACAATACACACCATGGAAACATTTTTGTTTGATTCGTGTCGAGTCAGATTTTCACCTAGAACCCAAAGGGGGGGTATTGGCACTTTTAATGGAAAAATGTGAAAAATTAAAATTTCTAAAAATGAAATAAATGCCTTCTATACACCTCAAACATTCACTCTATAATGGAAGACTGTTGTTTTTCGCAATATTTTTGGAAATTTGGGCTCTTTTACTAACATTAACACTTGCGCTGAGGCATCTTTTATGCTCATTTCTTGTCTTTAATGATTTATTCTGGGTTTTATTTTGTTTATTTGATGAAAATGAACAACAATACACACCATGGAAACATTTTTGTTTGATTCGTGTCGAGTGAGATTTTCACCTAGAACCCAAAGGCGTGGGTATTCGCACTTTTCATGGAAAAATGTGAAAAATTAAAATTTCTAAAAATGAAATAAATGCCTTCTATACACCTCAAACATTCACTCTTTAATGGAAGATTGTTGTTTTTCGCAATATTTTGGAAATTTGGGCTCTTTTACTAACATTAACATTTCGCTGAGGCATCTTTTATGCTCATTTCTTGTCTTTAATGATTTATTTTGGGTTTTATTTTGTTTATGTGATGAAAATGAACAACAATACACACCAAGGAAACATTTTTGTTTGGTTCGTGTCGAGTGAGATTTTCACCTAGACCCCAAAGGGTGGGGTATTGGCACTTTTCATGGAATATTGAGAAAAATTAAAATTTCTAAAAATGAAATAAATGCCTTCTATACACCTCAAACATTCACTCTATAATGGAAAATTGTTGTTTTTCGCAATATTTTTGGAAATTTGGGCTCTTTTACTAACATTAACACTTGCGCTGAGGCATCTTTAATGCTCATTTCTTGTCTTTAATGATTTATTCTGGGTTTTATTTTGTTTATTTGATGAAAATGACAACAATACACACCATGGAAACATTTTTGTTTGATTCGGTTCGAGTGAGATTTTCACCTAGAACACAAAGGGGGGGGTATTGGCACTTTTCATGGAAAAATGTGAAAAATTAAAATTTCTAATAATGAAATAAATGCCTTCTATACACCTCAAACATTCACTCTATAATGGAAGATTGTTGTTTTTCGCAATATTTTTGGAAATTTGGGCTCTTTTACTAACATTAACACTTGCGCTGAGGCATCTTTTATGCTCATTTCTTGTCTTTAATGATTTATTCTGGGTTTTATTTAGTTTATTTGATGAAAATGAACAACAATACACACCATGGAAACATTTTTGTTTGATTCGTGTCGAGTGAGATTTTCACCTAGAACCCAAAGGGGGGGGTATTGGCACTTTTCATGGAAAAATGTGAAAAATTAAAATTTCTAAAAATGAAATAAATGCCTTCTATACACCTCAAACATTCACTCTATAATGGAAGATTGTTGTTTTTCGCAATATTTTGGAAATTTGGGCTCTTTTACTAACATTAACACTTTCGCTGAGGCATCTTTTATGCTCATTTCTTGTCTTTAATGATTTATTCTGGGTTTTATTTTGTTTATTTGATGAAAATGAACAACAATACACACCATGGAAACATTTTTGTTTGATTTGTGTCGAGTGAGAATTTCACTTAGAACCCAAAGGGGGGGATTGGCACTTTTCATGGAAAAATGTGAAAAATTAAAATTTCTAAAAATGAAATAAATGCCTTCTATACACCTCAAACATTCACTCTATAATGGAAGATTGTTGTTTTTCGCAATATTTTTGGAAATTTGGGCTCTTTTACTAACATTAACACTTGCGCTGAGGTATCTTTTATGCTCATTTCTTGTCTTTAATGATTTATTCTGGGTTTTATTTTGTTTATTTGATGAAAATGAACAACAATACACACCATGGAAACATTTTTGTTTGATTCGTGACGAGTGAGATTTTCACCTAGAACCCAAAGGGGGGGGGTATTGGCACTTTTCATGGAAAAATGTGAAAAATTAAAATTTCTAAAAATGAAATAAATGCCTTCTATACACCTCAAACATTCACTCTATAATGGAAGATTGTTGTTTTTCGCAATATTTTTGGAAATTTTGGCTCTTTTACTAACATTAACACTTGCGCTGAGGCATCTTTTATGCTCATTTCTTGTCTTTAATGATTTATTCTGGGTTTTATTTTGTTTATTTGATGAAAATGAACAACAATACACACCATGGAAACATTTTTGTTTGGTTCGTGTCGAGTGAGATTTTCACCTAGAAGCCAAAGGGGGGGTATTGGCACTTTTAATGGAAAAATGTGAAAAATTAAAATTTCTAAAAATGAAATAAATGCCTTCTATACACCTCAAACATTCACTCTATAATATAAGATTGTTGTTTTTCGCAATATTTTTGGAAATTTGGGCTCTTTTACTAACATTAACACTTGCGCTGAGGCATCTTTTATACTCATTTCTTGTCTTTAATGATTTATTCTGGGTTTTATTTTGTTTATTTGATGAAAATGAACAACAATACACACCATGGAAACATTTTTGTTTGGTTCGTGTCGAGTGAGATTTTCACCTAGAACCCAAAGGCGGGTTCTAGGTGAAAAAAGGCGAAAAGGGGGGTATTCGCACTTTTCATGGAAAAATGTAAAAATTAAAATTTCTAATAATGAAATAAATGCCTTCTATACACCTCAAACATTCACTCTATAATGGAAGATTGTTGTTTTTCGCAATATTTTTGGAAATTTGGGCTCTTTTACTAACATTAACACTTGCGCTGAGGCATCTTTTATGCTCATTTTTTGTCTATAATGATTTATTCTGGGTTTTATTTTGTTTATTTGATGAAAATGAACAACAATACACACCATGGAAACATTTTTGTTTGATTCGTGTCGAGTGAGATTTTCACCTAGAGCCCAAAGGGGGGGGTATTGGCACTTTTCATGGAAAAATGTGAAAAATTAAAATTTCTAAGAATGAAATAAATGCCTTCTATACACCTCAAACATTCACTCTATAATGGAAGACTGTTGTTTTTCGCAATATTTTTGGAAATTTGGGCTCTTTTACTAACTTTAACTCTTTCGCTGAGGCATCTTTTATGCTCATTTCTTGTCTTTAATGATTTATTCTGGGTTTTATTTTGTTTATTTGATGAATATGAACAACAATACACACCATGGAAACATTTTTGTTTGATTCGTGTCGATTGAGATTTTCACCTAGAACCCAAAGGGGGGGGAATGTATTGGCACCCAAAGAACCCAAATGTATTGGCACTTTTCATGGAAAAATGTGAAAATTAAAATTTCTAAAAATGAAATAAATGCCTTCTATACACCTCAAACATTCACTCTATAATTGAAGATTGTTGTTTTTCGCAATATTTTTGGAAATTTGGGCTCTTTTACTAACATTAACACTTGCGCTGAGGCATCTTTTATGCTCATTTTTTGTCTTTAATGATTTATTCTGGGTTTTATTTTGTTTATTTGATGAAAATGAACAACAATACACACACACCATGGAAACATTTTTGTTTGATTCGTGTCGAGTGAGATTTTCACCTAGAGCCCAAAGGGGGTGGTATTGGCACTTTTCATGGAAAAATGTGAAAAATTAAAATTTCTAAGAATGAAATAAATGCCTTCTATACACCTCAAACATTCACTCTATAATGGAAGACTGTTGTTTTTCGCAATATTTTTGGAAATTTGGGCTCTTTTACTTACATTAACACTTTCGCTGAGGCATCTTTTATGCTCATTTCTTGTCTTTAATGATTTATTCTGGGTTTTATTTTGTTTATTTGATGAATATGAACAACAATACACACCATGGAAACATTTTTGTTTGATTCGTGTCGAGTGAGATTTTCACCTAGAACCCGAAGGGGGGGGGGTATGTATTGGCACCCAAAGAACCCAAATTTATTGGCACTTTTCATGGAAAAATGTGAAAATTAAAATTTCTAAAAATGAAATAAATGCCTTCTATACACCTCAAACATTCACTCTATAATAGAAGATTGTTGTTTTTCGCAATATTTTTGGAAATTTGGGCTCTTTTACTTACATTAACACTTGCGCTAAGGCATCTTTATTGCTCATTTCTTGTCTTTAATGATTTATTCTGGGTTTTATTTTGTTTATTTGATGAAAATGAACAACAATACACACCATGGAAACATTTTTGTTTGATTTGTGTCGAGTGAGATTTTCACCTAGAACCCAAAGGGGGGGGTATTGGCACTTTTCATGGAAAAATGTGAAAAATTAAAATTTCTAAAAATGAAATAAATGCCTTCTATACACCTCAAACATTCACCCTATAACGGAAGTTTGGAATTTTTTCGCAATATTTTTGGAAATTTGGGCTCTTTTACTAACATTAATACTTGCGCTGAGGCATTTTTTATGCTCATTTCTTGTCTTTAATGATTTATTCTGGGTTTTATTTTGTTTATTTGATGAAAATGAACAATACACACCATGGAAACATTTTTGTTTGATTCGTTTCGAGTGAGATTTTCACCTAGAACCCAAAGGGTTGGCACTTTTCATGGAAAAATGTGAAAAATTAAAATTTCTAAAAATGAAATAAATGCCTTCGATACACCTCAAACATTCACTCTATTGAGGGGGGTATTGGCACTTTTCATGGAAAATTTTAAAAATTAAAATTTCTAAAAATGAAATAAATGCCTTCTATACACCTCAAACATTCACTCTATAATGGAAGACTGTTGTTTTTCGCAATATTTTTGGAAATTTGGGCTCTTTTACTAACATTTACACTTACGCTGAGGCATCTTTTATGCTCATTTCTTGTCTTTAATGATTTATTCTGGGGTTTATTTTTTTTATTTGATGAAAATGAACAACAATACACACCATGGAAACATTTTTGTTTGATTCGTGTCGAGTGAGATTTTCACCTAGAACCCAAAAAGGGGGGTATTGGCACTTTTCATGGAAAAAAGTGAAAAATTAAAATTTCCAAAAATGAAATAAATGCCTTTTATACACCTCAAACATTCACTCTATAATGGAAGATTGTTGTTTTTCGCAATATTTTTGGAAATTTGTGCTCTTTTACTAACATTAACACCTGCGCTGAGGCATCTTTTATGCTCATTTCTTGTCTTTAATGATTTATTCTGGGTTTTATTTTGTTTATTTGAAGAAAATGAACAACAATGCACACCATGGAAACATTTTTGTTTGATTCGTGTCGAGTGAGATTTTCACCTAGAACCCAAAGGGGGGGGTATTGGCACTTTTCATGGAAAAATGTGAAAAATTAAAATTTCTAAAAATGAAATAAATGCCTTCTATACACCTCGAACATTCACTCTATAATGGAAGATTGTTGTTTTTCGCAATATTTTTGGAAATTTGGGCTCTTTTACTAACATAAACACTTCCGCTGAGGCATCTTTTATGCTCATTTCTTGTCTTTAATGATTTATTCTGGGTTTTATTTTGTTTATTTGATGAAAATGAACAACATTACACACCATGGAAACATTTTTGTTTGATTCGTGTCGAGTGAGATTTTCACCTAGAACCCAAAGGGGGGGGTATTGGCACTTTTCATGGAAAAAAGTGAAAAATTAAAATTTCTAAAAATGAAATAAATGCCTTCTATACACCTCAAACATTCACTCTATAATGGAAGATTGTTGTTTTTCGCAATATTTTTGGAAATTTGTGCTCTTTTACTAACATTAACACTTGCGCTGAGGTATCTTTTATGCTCATTTCTTGTCTTTAATGATTTATTCTGGGTTTTATTTTGTTTATTTGATGAAAATGAACAACAATACACACCATGGAAACATTTTTGTTTGGTTCGTGTCGAGTGAGATTTTCACCTAGAAGCCTAAGGGGGGGGGGGTATTGGCACTTTTAATGGAAAAATGTGAAAAATTAAAATTTCTAAAAATGAAATAAATGCCTTCTATACACCTCAAACATTCACACTATATAGGAAGATTGTTGTTTTTCGCAATATTTTTGGAAATTTTGGCTCTTTTACTAACATTTACACTTGCGCTGGGGCATCTTTTATGCTCATTTCTTGTGTTTAATGATTTATTCTGGGTTTTATTTAGTTTATTTGATGAAAATGAACAACAATTCGCACCATGGAAACATTTTTGTTTGGTTCGTGTCGAGTGAGATTTTCACCTAGAAGCCAAAGGGGGGGGTATTGGCACTTTTCATGTAAAAATGTGAAAAATTAAAATTTCTAAAAATGAAATAAATGCCTTCTATACACCTCAAACATTCACTCTATAATATAAGATTGTTGTTTTTCGCAATATTTTTGGAAATTTGGGCTCTTTTACTAACATTAACACTTGCGCTAAGGCATCTTTTATGCTCATTTCTTGTCTTTAATAATTTATTCTGGGTTTTATTTTGTTTATTTGATGAAAATGAACAACAATACACACCATGGAAACATTTTTGTTTGATTCGGTTCGAGTGAGATTTTCACCTAGAACCCAAAGGGGGGGGTATTGGCACTTTTCATGGAAAAATGTGAAAAATTAAAATTTCTAAAAATGAAATAAATGCCTTCTATACACCTCAAACATTCACTCTATAATGGAAGATTGTTGTTTTTCGCAATATTTTTGGAAATTTGGGCTCTTTTACTAACATTAACACTTGGGCTAAGGCATCTTTTATGCTCATTTTTTGTCTTTAATGATTTATTCTGGGTTCTATTTTGTTTATTTGATGAAAATGAACAACAATACACACCATGGAAACATTTTTGTTTGATTCGTGTCGAGTGAGATTTTCACCTAGAGCCCAAAGGGGGGGGTATTGGCACTTTTCATGGAAAAATGTGAAAAATTAAAATTTCTAAAAATGAAATAAATGCCTTCTATACACCTCAAACATTCACTCTATAATGGAAGATTGTTGTTTTTCGCAATATTTTTGGAAATTTGTGCTCTTTTACTAACATTAACACTTGCGCTGAGGTATCTTTTATGCTCATTTCTTGTCTTTAATGATTTATTCTGGGTTTTATTTTGTTTATTTGATGAAAATGAACAACAATACACACCATGGAAACATTTTTGTTTGGTTCGTGTCGAGTGAGATTTTCACCTAGAAGCCTAAGGGGGGGGGGGTATTGGCACTTTTAATGGAAAAATGTGAAAAATTAAAATTTCTAAAAATGAAATAAATGCCTTCTATACACCTCAAACATTCACACTATATAGGAAGATTGTTGTTTTTCGCAATATTTTTGGAAATTTTGGCTCTTTTACTAACATTTACGCTAGCGCTGGGGCATCTTTTATGCTCATTTCTTGTGTTTAATGATTTATTCTGGGTTTTATTTAGTTTATTTGATGAAAATGAACAACAATTCGCACCATGGAAACATTTTTGTTTGGTTCGTGTCGAGTGAGATTTTCACCTAGAAGCCAAAGGGGGGGGGTATTGGCACTTTTCATGTAAAAATGTGAAAAATTAAAATTTCTAAAAATGAAATAAATGCCTTCTATACACCTCAAACATTCACTCTATAATATAAGATTGTTGTTTTTCGCAATATTTTTGGAAATTTGGGCTCTTTTACTAACATTAACACTTGCGCTAAGGCATCTTTTATGCTCATTTCTTGTCTTTAATAATTTATTCTGGGTTTTATTTTGTTTATTTGATGAAAATGAACAACAATACACACCATGGAAACATTTTTGTTTGATTCGGTTCGAGTGAGATTTTCACCTAGAACCCAAAGGGGGGGGTATTGGCACTTTTCATGAAAAAATGTGAAAAATTAAAATTTCTAAAAATGAAATAAATGCCTTCTATACACCTCAAACATTCACTCTATAATGGAAGATTGTTGTTTTTCGCAATATTTTTGGAAATTTGGGCTCTTTTACTAACATTAACACTTGGGCTAAGGCATCTTTTATGCTCATTTTTTGTCTTTAATGATTTATTCTGGGTTCTATTTTGTTTATTTGATGAAAATGAACAACAATACACACCATGGAAACATTTTTGTTTGATTCGTGTCGAGTGAGATTTTCACCTAGAGCCCAAAGGGGGGGGTATTGGCACTTTTCATGGAAAAATGTGAAAAATTAAAATTTCTAAAAATGAAATAAATGTCTTCTATACACCTCAAACATTCACTCTGTAATGGAAGACTGTTGTTTTTCGCAATATTTTTGGAAATATGGGCTCTTTTACTAACAATAACATTTTTCGCTGAGGCATCTTTTATGCTCATTTCTTGTCTTTAATGATTTATTCTGGGTTTTATTTTGTTTATTTGATGAAAATGAACAACAATACACACCATGGAAACATTTTTGTTTGATTCGTGTCGAGTGAGATTTTCACCTAGAGCCCAAAGGGGGGGGCTGCTATTGGCACTTTTAATGGAAAATTTTAAAAATTAAAATTTCTAAAAATGAAATAAATGCCTTCTATACACCTCAAACATTCACTCTATAATGGAAGACTGTTGTTTTTCGCAATATTTTTGGAAATTTGGGCTCTTTTACTAACATTAACACTTACGCTGAGGCATCTTTTATGCTCATTTCTTGTCTTTAATGATTTATTCTGGGGTTTATTTTTTTTATTTGATGAAAATGAACAACAATACACACCATGGAAACATTTTTGTTTGATTCGTGTCGAGTGAGATTTTCACCTAGAACCCAAAGGGGGGGTAATGGCACTTTTCATGGAAAAAAGTAAAAATTAAAATTTCCAAAAATGAAATAAATGCCTTCTATACACCTCAAACATTCACTCTATAATGGAAGATTGTTGTTTTTCGCAATATTTTTGGAAATTTGTGCTCTTTTACTAACATTAACACTTGCGCTGAGGCATCTTTTATGCTCATTTCTTGTCTTTAATGATTTATTCTGGGTTTTATTTTGTTTATTTGATGAAAATGAACAACAATACACACCATGGAAACATTTTTGTTTGATTCGCGTCGAGTGAGATTTTCACCTAGAACCCAAAGGGGGGGGGTATTGGCACTTTTCATGAAAAAATTTGAAAAATTAAAATTTCTAAAAAGGAAATAAATGCCTTCTATACACCTCAAACATTCACGCTATAATGGAAGATTGTTGTTTTTCGCAATATTTTTGGAAATTTGTGCTCTTTTACTAACATTAACACCTTCGCTGAGGCATCTTTTATGCTCATTTCTTGTCTTTAATGATTTATTCTGGGTTTTATTTTGTTTATTTGATGAAAATGAACAACAATACACACCATGGAAACATTTTTGTTTGATTCGTGTCGAGTGAGATTTTCACCTAGAGCCCAAAGGGGGGGGTATTGGCACTTTTCATGGAAAAATGTGAAAAATTAAAATTTCTAAAAATGAAATAAATGCCTTCTATACACCTCAAACATTCACCCTATAATGGAAGACTGTTGTTTTTCGCAATATTTTTGGAAATTTGGGCTTTTTTACTAACATTAACACTTTCGCTGAGGCATCTTTTATGCTCATTTCTTGTCTTTAATGATTTATTCTGGGTTTTATTTTGTTTATTTGATGAAAATGAACAACAATACACACCATGGAAACATTTTTTTTTGATTCGTGTCGAGTGAGATTTTCACCTAGAACCCAAAGGGGGGGGGTATGTATTGGCACCCAAAGAACCCAAATGTATTGGCACTTTTCATGGAAAAATGTGAAAATTAAAATTTCTAAAAATGAAATAAATGCCTTCTATACACCTCAAACATTCACTCTATAATGGAAGATTGTTGTTTTTCGCAATATTTTTGGAAATTTGGGCTCTTTTACTAACATTAACACTTTCGCTAAGGCATCTTTTATGCTCATTTCTTGTCTTTAATGATTTATTCTGGGTTTTATTTTGTTTATTTGATGAAAATGAACAACAATACACACCATGGAAACATTTTTGTTTGATTCGTGTCGAGTGAGATTTTCACCTAGAACCCAAAGGGGGGGGTATTGGCACTTTTCATGGAAAAAAGTGAAAAATTAAAATTTCTAAAAATGAAATAAATGCCTTCTATACACCTCAAACATTCACTCTATAATGGAAGATTGTTGTTTTTCGCAATATTTTTGGAAATTTGGGCTCTTTTACTAACATTAACACTTCCGCTGAGGCATCTTTTATGCTCATTTCTTGTCTTTAATGATTTATTCTGGGTTTTATTTTGTTTATTTGATGAAAATGAACAACAATACACACCATGGAAACATTTATGTTTGATTCGTGTCGAGTGAGATTTTCACCTAGAACCCAAAGGCGGGGGTATTCGCACTTTTCATGGAAAAATGTGAAAAATTAAAATTTCTAAAAATGAAATAAATGCCTTCTATACACCTCAAACATTCACTCTATAATGGAATATTGTTGTTTTTCGCATTATTTTTGGAAATTTGGGCTCTTTTACTAACATTAACACTTACGCTGAGGCATCTTTTATGCTCATTTCTTGTCTTTAATGATTTATTCTGGGTTTTATTTTGTTTATTTGATGAAATTTATTTGTTTATTTGAAGAAAATGAACAACAATACACACCATGGAAACATTTTTGTTTGATTCGTGTCGAGTGAGATTTTAACCTAGAACCCAAAGGGGGGGGGGTATTGGCACTTTTCATGGAAAAATGTGAAAAATTAAAATTTCTAAAAATGAAATAAATGCCTTCTATACACCTCAAACATTCACTCTATAATGGAAGATTGTTGTTTTTCGCAATATTTTTGGAAATTTGGTCTCTTTTACTAACATTAACACTTGCGCTATGGCATCTTTTATGCTCATTTCTTGTCTTTAATGATTTATTCTGGGTTTTACTTTGTTTATTTGATGAAAATGAAAAACAATACACACCATGGAAACATTTTTGTTTGATTTGTGTCGAGTGAGAATTTCACCTAGAACCCAAAGGGGGGGTATTGGCACTTTTCATGGAAAAATGTGAAAAATTAAAATTTCTAAAAATGAATTAAATGCCTTCTATACACCTGAAACATTCACTCTATAATGGAAGATTGTTGTTTTTCGCAATATTTTTGGAAATTTGGGCACTTTTACTAACATTAACACTTGCGCTGAGGCATCTTTTATGCTCATTTCTTGTCTTTAATGATTTATTCTGGGTTTTATTTTGTTTATTTGATGAAAATGAACAACAATACACACCATGGAAACATTTTTGTTTGGTTCGTGTCGAGTGAGATTTTCACCTAGAAGCCAAAGGGGGGGTATTGGCACGTTTAATGGAAAAATGTGAAAAATTAAAATTTCTAAAAATGAAATAAATGCCTTCTATACACCTCAAACATTCACTCTATAATGGAAGATTGTTGTTTTTCGCAATATTTTTGGAAATTTGGGCTCTTTTACTATCATTAACACTTGCGCTGAGGTATCTTTTATGCTCATTTCTTGTCTTTAATGATTTATTCTGGGTTTTATTTTGTTTATTTGATGAAAATGAACAACAATACACACCATGGAAACATTTTTGTTTGATTCGTGTCGAGTAAGATTTTCACCTAGAACCCAAAGGGGGGGGTATTGGCACTTTTCATGGAAAAAAGTGAAAAATTAAAATTTCTAAAAATGAAATAAATGCCTTCTATACACCTCAAACATTCACTCTATAATGGAAGATTGTTGTTTTTCGCAATATTTTTGGAAATTTGGTCTCTTTTACTAACATTAACACTTGCGCTAAGGCATCTTTTATGCTCATTTCTTGTCTTTAATGATTTATTCTGGGTTTTACTTTGTTTATTTGATGAAAATGAAAAACAATACACACCATGGAAACATTTTTGTTTGATTTGTGTCGAGTGAGAATTTCACCTAGAACCCAAAGGGGGGGGTATTGGCACTTTTCATGGAAAAATGTGAAAAATTAAAATTTCTAAAAATGAATTAAATGCCTTCTATACACCTCAAACATTCACTCTATAATGGAAGATTGTTGTTTTTCGCAATATTTTTGGAAATTTGGGCTCTTTTACTAACATTAACACTTGCGCTGAGGCATCTTTTATGCTCATTTCTTGTCTTTAATGATTTATTCTGGGTTTTATTTTGTTTATTTGATGAAAATTAACAACAATACACACCATGGAAACATTTTTGTTTGATTCGTGTCGAGTGAGATTTTCACCTAGAACCCAAGGGGGGGGGGGGTATTGGCAATTTTCATGGAAAAATGTGAAATTTTAAAATTTCTAAAAATGAAATAAATGCCTTCTATACACCTCAAACATTCACTCTATAATGGAAGATTGTTGTTTTTCGCAATATTTTTGGAAATTTGGGCTCTTTTACTAACATTAACACTTGCGCTGAGGCATCTTTTATGCTCATTTCTTGTCTTTAATGATTTATTCTGGGTTTTAATTTGTTTATTTGATGAAAATGAACAACAATACACACCATGGAAACATTTTTGTTTGATATAATGTCGAGTGAGAATTTCACCTAGAACCCAAGGGGGGGGGGTATTGGCAATTTTCATGGAAAAATGTGAAATATTAAAATTTCTAAAAATGAAATAAATGCCTTCTATACACCTCAAACATTCACTCTATAATGGAAGATTGTTGTTTTTCGCAATATTTTTGGAAATTTGGGCTCTTTTACTAACATTAACACTTGCGCTGAGGCATCTTTTATGCTCATTTCTTGTCTTTAATGATTTATTCTGGGTTTTAATTTGTTTATTTGATGAAAATGAACAACAATACACACCATGGAAACATTTTTGTTTGATATAATGTCGAGTGAGAATTTCACTTAGAACACATAGGGGGGGGGTATTGGCACTTTTCATGGAAATATGTGAAAAATTAAAATTTCTAAAAATTAAATATATGCCTTCTATACACCTCAAACATTCACTCTATAATGGAAGATTGTTGTTTTTCGCAATATTTTTGGAAATTTGGGCTCTTTTACTAACATTAAAACTTGCGCTGAGGCATCTTTTATGCTCATTTCTTGTCTTTAATGATTGTTTCTGGGTTTTATTTTGTTTATTTGATGAAAATTTACAACAATACACACCATGGAAACATTTTTGTTTGATTCGTGTCGAGTGAGATTTTCACCTAGAACCCAAGGGGGGGGTATTGGCACTTTTCATGGAAAAATGTGAAAAATAAAAATTTCTAAAAATGAAATAAATGCCTTCTATACACCTCAAACATTCACTCTAAAATGGAAGATTGTTGTTTTTCGCAATATTTTTGGAAATTTGGGCTCTTTTACTAACATTAAAACTTGCGCTGAGGCATCTTTTATGCTCATTTCTTGTCTTTAATGATTTATTCTGGGTTTTAATTTGTTTATTTGATGAAAATGAACAACAATACACACCATGGAAACATTTTTGTTTGATATAATGTCGAGTGAGAATTTCACTTAGAACCCAAAGGGGGGGGTATAGGCACTTTTCATGGCAATATGTGAAAAATTAAAATTTCTAAAAATGAAATAAATGCCTTCTTTACACCTCAAACATTCACTCTATAATGAAGGATTGTTGTTTTTCGCAATATTTTTGGAAATTTGGGCTCTTTTACTAACATTAACACTTGCGCTGAGGTACTTTTATGCTCATTTCTTGTCTTTAATGATTTATTCTGGGTTTTATTTTGTTTATTTGATGAAAATGAACAAGAATACACACCATCGAAACATTTTTTTTGAATCGTGTCGAGTGAGATTTTCACCTAGAACCCAAAAGGGGGGGTATTGGCACTTTTCATGGAAAAATGTGAAAAATTAAAATTTCTAAAAATGAAATAAATGCCTTCTATACAACTCAAACATTCACTCTATAATGGAAGATTGTTGTTTTTCGCAATATTTTTGGAAATTTGGGCTCTTTTACTAACATTAACACTTGCGCTGAGGCATCTTTTATGCTCATTTCTGGTCTTTAATGATTTATTCTGGGTTTTATTTTGTTTATTTGAAGAAAATGAACAACAATACACACCATGGAAACATTTTTGTTTGATTCGTGTCGAGTGAGATTTTCACCTAGAACCCAAAGGGGGGGTATTGGCACTTTTCATGGAAAAATGTGAAAAATTAAAATATCTAAAAATGAAATAAATGCCTTCTATACACCTCAAACATTCACTCTATAATGGAAGATTGTTGTTTTTCGCAATATTTTTGGAAATTTGGGCTCTTTTACTAACATAAACACTTGCGCTGAGACATCTTTTATGCTCATTTCTTGTCTTCAATGATTTATTCTGGGTTTTATTTTGTTTATTTGATGAAGAGGAACAACAATACACACCAGGGAAACATTTTTGTTTGATTCGTGTCGAGTGAGATTTTCACCTAGAACCCAAAGGGCATTTAGAACCCAAAGGGTATTGGCACTTTTCATGGAAAAATGTGAAGAATTAAAATTTCTAAAAATGAAATAAATGCCTTCTATACACCTCAAACATTCACTCTATAATGGAAGATTGTTGTTTTTCGCAATATTTTTGGAAATTTGGTCTCTTTTACTAACAGTAACACTTGCGCTGAGGCATATTTTATGCTCATTTTTTGTCTTTAATGATTTATTCTGGGTTTTATTTTGTTTATTTGATGAAAATGAACAAAAATACACACCATGGAAACATTTTTGTTTGATTCGTGTCGAGTGAGATTTTCACCTAGAGCCCAAAGGGGGGGGTATTGGCACTTTTCATGGAAAAATGTGAAAAATTAAAATTTCTAAAAATGAAATAAATGCCTTCTATACAACTCAAACATTCACTCTATAATGGAAGATTGTTGTTTTTCGCAATATTTTTGGAAATTTGGGCTCTTTTACTAACATTAACACTTGCGCTGAGGCATCTTTTATGCTCATTTCTGGTCTTTAATGATTTATTCTGGGTTTTATTTTGTTTATTTGAAGAAAATGAACAACAATACACACCATGGAAACATTTTTGTTTGATTCGTGTCGAGTGAGATTTTCACCTAGAACCCAAAGGGGGGGTATTGGCACTTTTCATGGAAAAATGTGAAAAATTAAAATTTCTAAAAATGAAATAAATGCCTTCTATACACCTCAAACATTCACTCTATAATGGAAGATTGTTGTTTTTCGCAATATTTTTGGAAATTTGGGCTCTTTTACTAACATAAACACTTGCGCTGAGACATCTTTTATGCTCATTTCTTGTCTTTAATGATTTATTCTGGGTTTTATTTTGTTTATTTGATGAAAAGGAACAACAATACACACCAGGGAAACATTTTTGTTTGATTCGTGTCGAGTGAGATTTTCACCTAGAACCCAAAGGGCATTTAGAACCCAAAGGGTATTGGCACTTTTCATGGAAAAATGTGAAGAATTAAAATTTCTAAAAATGAAATAAATGCCTTCTATACACCTCAAACATTCACTCTATAATGGAAGAATGTTGTTTTTCGCAATATTTTTGGAAATTTGGGCTCTTTTACTAACATTAACACTTGCGCTGAGGCATCTTTTATGCTCATTTTTTGTCTTTAATGATTTATTCTGGGTTTTATTTTGTTTATTTGATGAAAATGAACAACAATACACACCATGGAAACATTTTTGTTTGATTCGTGTCGAGTGAGATTTTCACCTAGAGCCCAAAGGGGGGGGTATTGGCACTTTTCATGGAAAAATGTGAAAAATTAAAATTTCTAAAAATGAAATAAATGCCTTCTATACACCTCAAACATTCACTCTATAATGGAAGATTGTTGTTTTTCGCAATATTTTTGGAAATTTGGGCTCTTTTACTAACATTAACACTTGCGCTAAGGCATCTTTTATGCTCATTTCTTGTCTTTAATGATTTATTTTGGGTTTTATTTTGTTTATTTGATGAAAATGAACAACAATACACACCATGGAAACATTTTTGTTTGATTCGTTCGAGTGAGATTTTCACCTAGAACCCAAAGGGGGGGGTATTGGCACTTTTCATGGAAAAATGTGAAAAATTAAAATTTCTAAAAATTAAATATATGCCTTCTATACACCTCGAACATTCACTCTATAATGGAAGATTGTTGTTTTTCGCAATATTTTTGGAAATTTGGGCTCTTTTACTAACATAAACACTTGCGCTGAGACATCTTTTATGCTCATTTCTTGTCTTTAATGATTTATTCTGGGTTTTATTTTGTTTATTTGATGAAGAGGAACAACAATACACACCAGGGAAACATTTTTGTTTGATTCGTGTCGAGTGAGATTTTCACCTAGAACCCAAAGGGCATTTAGAACCCAAAGGGTATTGGCACTTTTCATGGAAAAATGTGAAGAATTAAAATTTCTAAAAATGAAATAAATGCCTTCTATACACCTCAAACATTCACTCTATAATGGAAGATTGTTGTTTTTCGCAATATTTTTGGAAATTTGGTCTCTTTTACTAACATTAACACTTGCGCTGAGGCATATTTTATGCTCATTTTTTGTCTTTAATGATTTATTCTGGGTTTTATTTTGTTTATTTGATGAAAATGAACAAAAATACACACCATGGAAACATTTTTGTTTGATTCGTGTCGAGTGAGATTTTCACCTAGAGCCCAAAGGGGGGGGTATTGGCACTTTTCATGGAAAAATGTGAAAAATTAAAATTTCTAAAAATGAAATAAATGCCTTCTATACAACTCAAACATTCACTCTATAATGGAAGATTGTTGTTTTTCGCAATATTTTTGGAAATTTGGGCTCTTTTACTAACATTAACACTTGCGCTGAGGCATCTTTTATGCTCATTTCTGGTCTTTAATGATTTATTCTGGGTTTTATTTTGTTTATTTGAAGAAAATGAACAACAATACACACCATGGAAACATTTTTGTTTGATTCGTGTCGAGTGAGATTTTCACCTAGAACCCAAAGGGGGGGTATTGGCACTTTTCATGGAAAAATGTGAAAAATTAAAATTTCTAAAAATGAAATAAATGCCTTCTATACACCTCAAACATTCACTCTATAATGGAAGATTGTTGTTTTTCGCAATATTTTTGGAAATTTGGGCTCTTTTACTAACATTAACACTTGCGCTGAGACATCTTTTATGCTCATTTCTTGTCTTTAATGATTTATTCTGGGTTTTATTTTGTTTATTTGATGAAAAGGAACAACAATACACACCAGGGAAACATTTTTGTTTGATTCGTGTCGAGTGAGATTTTCACCTAGAACCCAAAGGGCATTTAGAACCCAAAGGGTATTGGCACTTTTCATGGAAAAATGTGAAGAATTAAAATTTCTAAAAATG
Organism: Hetaerina americana; assembly: GCF_022747635.1. Lineage (NCBI taxonomy): Eukaryota > Metazoa > Arthropoda > Insecta > Odonata > Calopterygidae > Hetaerina > Hetaerina americana. The sequence continues at coordinate 14,752 of NW_027287442.1, read as the reverse complement.
AAATAAATGCCTTCTATACACCTCAAACATTCACTCTATAATGGAAGAATGTTGTTTTTCGCAATATTTTTGGAAATTTGGGCTCTTTTACTAACATTAACACTTGCGCTGAGGCATCTTTTATGCTCATTTTTTGTCTTTAATGATTTATTCTGGGTTTTATTTTGTTTATTTGATGAAAATGAACAACAATACACACCATGGAAACATTTTTGTTTGATTCGTGTCGAGTGAGATTTTCACCTAGAGCCTAAAGGGGGGGGTATTGGCACTTTTCATGGAAAAATGTGAAAAATTAAAATTTCTAAAAATGAAATAAATGCCTTCTATACACCTCAAACATTCACCCTATAATGGAAGACTGTTGTTTTTCGCAATATTTTTGGAAATTTGGGCTTTTTTACTAACATTAACACTTTCGCTGAGGCATCTTTTATGCTCATTTCTTGTCTTTAATGATTTATTCTGGGTTTTATTTTGTTTATTTGATGAAAATGAACAACAATACACACCATGGAAACATTTTTGTTTGATTCGTGTCGAGTAAGATTTTCACCTAGAACCCAAAGGGGGGGGGGTATGTATTGGCACCCAAAGAAGCCAAATGTATTGGCACTTTTCATGGAAAAATGTGAAAATTAAAATTTCTAAAAATGAAATAAATGCCTTCTATACACCTCAAACATTCACTCTATAATGGAAGATTGTTGTTTTTCGCAATATTTTTGGAAATTTGGGCTCTTTTACTAACATTAACACTTGCGCTAAGGCATCTTTTATGCTCATTTCTTGTCTTTAATGATTTATTTTGGGTTTTATTTTGTTTATTTGATGAAAATGAACAACAATACACACCATGGAAACATTTTTGTTTGATTCGTTCGAGTGAGATTTTCACCTAGAACCCAAAGGGGGGGGTATTGGCACTTTTCATGGAAAAATGTGAAAAATTAAAATTTCTAAAAATTAAATATATGCCTTCTATACACCTCGAACATTCACTCTATTATGGAAGATTGTTGTTTTTCGCAATATTTTTGGAAATTTGGGCTCTTTTACTAACATTAACACTTGCGCTGAGGCATCTTTTATGCTCATTTCTGGTCTTTAATGATTTATTCTGGGTTTTATTTTGTTTATTTGAAGAAAATGAACAACAATACACACCATGGAAACATTTTTGTTTGATTCGTGTCGAGTGAGATTTTCACCTAGAACCCAAAGGGGGGGTATTGGCACTTTTCATGGAAAAATGTGAAAAATTAAAATTTCTAAAAATGAAATAAATGCCTTCTATACACCTCAAACATTCACTCTATAATGGAAGATTGTTGTTTTTCGCAATATTTTTGGAAATTTGGGCTCTTTTACTAACATTAACACTTGCGCTGAGGCATCTTTTATGCTCATTTCTTGTCTTTAATGATTTATTCTGGGTTTTAATTTGTTTATTTGATGAAAATGAACAACAATACACACCATGGAAACATTTTTGTTTGATTCGTGTCGAGTGATTTTTTCACCTAGAACCCAAGGGGGGGGTATTGGCACTTTTCATGGAAAAATGTGAAAAATTAAAATTTCTAAAAATGAAATAAATGCCTTCTATACACCTCAAACATTCACTCTATAATGGAAGATTGTTGTTTTTCGCAATATTTTTGGAAATTTGGGCTCTTTTACTAACATTAACACTTGCGCTGAGGCATCTTTTATGCTCATTTCTTGTCTTTAATGATTTATTCTGGGTTTTAATTTGTTTATTTGATGAAAATGAACAACAATACACACCATGGAAACATTTTTGTTTGATATAATGTCGAGTGAGAATTTCACTTAGAACCCAAAGGGGGGGGTATTGGCACTTTTCATGGAAATATGTGAAAAATTAAAATTTCTAAAAATGAAATATATGCCTTCTTTACACCTCAAACATTCACTCTATAATGGAAGATTGTTGTTTTTCGCAATATTTTTGGAAATTTGGGCTCTTTTACTAACATTAACACTTGCGCTGAAGCAACTTTTATGCTCATTTCTTGTCTTTAATGATTTATTCTGGGTTTTATTTTGTTTATTTGATGAAAATGAACAAGAATACACACCATCGAAACATTTTTTTTGAATCGTGTCGAGTGAGATTTTCACCTAGAACCCAAAAAAGGGGGTATTGGCACTTTTCATGGAAAAATGTGAAAAATTAAAATTTCTAAAAATGAAATAAATGCCTTCTATACACCTCAAACATTCACTCTATAATGGAAGATTGTTGTTTTTCGCAATATTTTTGGAAATTTGGGCTCTTTTACTAACATTAATACTTGCGCTGAGGCATCTTTTATGCTCATTTCTTGTCTTTAATGATTTATTCTGGGTTTTATTTTGTTTATTTGATGAAAAGGAACAACAATACACACCAGGGAAACATTTTTGTTTGATTCGTGTCGAGTGATATTTTCACCTAGAACCCAAAGGGCATTTAGAACCCAAAGGGTATTGGCACTTTTCATAGAAAAATGTGAAGAATTAAAATTTCTAAAAATGAAATAAATGCCTTCTATACACCTCAAACATTCACTCTATAATGGAAGATTGTTGTTTTTCGCAATATTTTTGGAAATTTGGGCTCTTTTACTAACATTAACACTTGCGCTGAGGCATCTTTTATGCTCATTTTTTGTCTTTAATGATTTATTCTGGGTTTTATTTTGTTTATTTGATGAAAATTAACAACAATACACACCATGGAAACATTTTTGTTTGATTCGTGTCGGGTGAGATTTTCACCTAGAGCCCAAAGGGGGGGGTATTGGCACTTTTCATGGAAAAATGTGAAAAATTAAAATTTCTAAAAATGAAATAAATGCCTTCTATACACCTCAAACATTCACCCTATAATGGAAGACTGTTGTTTTTCGCAATATTTTTGGAAATTTGGGCTCTTTTACTAACATTAACACTTGCGCTGAGGCATCTTTTATGCTCATTTCTTGTCTTTAATGATTTATTCTGGGTTTTAATTTGTTTATTTGATGAAAATGAACAACAATACACACCATGGAAACATTTTTGTTTGATATAATGTCGAGTGAGAATTTCACTTAGAACCCAAAGGGGGGGGTATTGGCACTTTTCATGGAAATATGTGAAAAATTAAAATTTCTAAAAATGAAATAAATGCCTTCTTTACACCTCAAACATTCACTCTATAATGGAAGATTGTTGTTTTTCGCAATATTTTTGGAAATTTGGGCTCTTTTACTAACATTAACACTTGCGCTGAAGCAACTTTTATGCTCATTTCTTGTCTTTAATGATTTATTCTGGGTTTTATTTTGTTTATTTGATGAAAATGAACAAGAATACACACCATCGAAACATTTTTTTTGAATCGTGTCGAGTGAGATTTTCACCTAGAACCCAAAAGGGGGGGTATTGGCACTTTTCATGGAAAAATGTGAAAAATTAAAATTTCTAAAAATGAAATAAATGCCTTCTATACACCTCAAACATTCACTCTATAATGGAAGATTGTTGTTTTTCGCAATATTTTTGGAAATTTGGGCTCTTTTACTAACATAAACACTTGCGCTGAGACATCTTTTATGCTCATTTCTTGTCTTTAATGATTTATTCTGGGTTTTATTTTGTTTATTAGATGAAAATTAACAACAATACACAGCATGGAAACATTTTTGTTTGATTCGTGTCGAGTGAGATTTTCACCTAGAACCCAAAGGGCATTTAGAACCCAAAGGGTATTGGCACTTTTCATAGAAAAATGTGTAGAATTAAAATTTCTAAAAATGAAATAAATGCCTTCTATACACCTCAAACATTCACTCTATAATGGAAGATTGTTGTTTTTCGCAATATTTTTGGAAATTTGGGCTCTTTTACTAACATTAACACTTGCGCTGAGACATCTTTTATGCTCATTTCTTGTCTTTAATGATTTATTCTGGGTTTTAGTTTGTTTATTTGATGAAAAGGAACAACAATACACACCAGGGAAACATTTTTGTTTGATTCGTGTCGAGTCAGATTTTCACCTAGAACCCAAAGGGCATTTAGAACCCAAAGGGTATTGGCACTTTTCATGGAAAAATGTGAAGAATTAAAATTTCTAAAAATGAAATAAATGCCTTCTATACACCTCAAACATTCACTCTATAATGGAAGATTGTTGTTTTTCGCAATATTTTTGGAAATTTGGGCTCTTTTACTAACATTAACACTTGCGCTGAGGCATATTTTATGCTCATTTTTTGTCTTTAATGATTTATTCTGGGTTTTATTTTGTTTATTTGATGAAAATGAACAAAAATACACACCATGGAAACATTTTTGTTTGATTCGTGTCGAGTGAGATTTTCACCTAGAGCCCAAAGGGGGGGGTATTGGCACTTTTCATGGAAAAATGTGAAAAATTAAAATTTCTAAAAATGAAATAAATGCCTTCTATACAACTCAAACATTCACTCTATAATGGAAGATTGTTGTTTTTCGCAATATTTTTGGAAATTTGGGCTCTTTTACTAACATTAACACTTGCGCTGAGGCATCTTTTATGCTCATTTCTGGTCTTTAATGATTTATTCTGGGTTCTATTTTGTTTATTTGAAGAAAATGAACAACAATACACACCATGGAAACATTTTTGTTTGATTCGTGTCGAGTGAGATTTTCACCTAGAACCCAAAGGGGGGGTATTGGCACTTTTCATGGAAAAATGTGAAAAATTAAAATTTCTAAAAATGAAATAAATGCCTTCTATACACCTCAAACATTCACTCTATAATGGAAGATTGTTGTTTTTCGCAATATTTTTGGAAATTTGGGCTCTTTTACTAACATTAACACTTGCGCTGAGGCATCTTTTATGCTCATTTCTTGTCTTTAATGATTTATTCTGGGTTTTAATTTGTTTATTTGATGAAAATGAACAACAATACACACCATGGAAACATTTTTGTTTGATATAATGTCGAGTGAGAATTTCACTTAGAACCCAAAGGGGGGGGTATTGGCACTTTTCATGGAAATATGTGAAAAATTAAAATTTCTAAAAATGAAATATATGCCTTCTTTACACCTCAAACATTCACTCTATAATGGAAGATTGTTGTTTTTCCGCAATATTTTTGGAAATTTGGGCTCTTTTACTAACATTAACACTTGCGCTGAAGCAACTTTTATGCTCATTTCTTGTCTTTAATGATTTATTCTGGGTTTTATTTTGTTTATTTGATGAAAATGAACAAGAATACACACCATCGAAACATTTTTTTTGAATCGTGTCGAGTGAGATTTTCACCTAGAACCCAAAAAAGGGGGTATTGGCACTTTTCATGGAAAAATGTGAAAAATTAAAATTTCTAAAAATGAAATAAATGCCTTCTATAACACCTCAAACATTCACTCTATAATGGAAGATTGTTGTTTTTCGCAATATTTTTGGAAATTTGGGCTCTTTTACTAACATTAATACTTGCGCTGAGGCATCTTTTATGCTCATTTCTTGTCTTTAATGATTTATTCTGGGTTTTATTTTGTTTATTTGATGAAAAGGAACAACAATACACACCAGGGAAACATTTTTGTTTGATTCGTGTCGAGTGAGATTTTCACCTAGAACCCAAAGGGCATTTAGAACCCAAAGGGTATTTGCACTTTTCATAGAAAAATGTGAAGAATTAAAATTTCTAAAAATGAAATAAATGCCTTCTATACACCTCAAACATTCACTTCTATAATGGAAGATTGTTGTTTTTCGCAATATTTTTGGAAATTTGGGCTCTTTTACTAACATTAACACTTGCGCTGAGGCATCTTTTATGCTCATTTTTTGTCTTTAATGATTTATTCTGGGTTTTATTTTGTTTATTTGATGAAAATTAACAACAATACACACCATGGAAACATTTTTGTTTGATTCGTGTCGGGTGAGATTTTCACCTAGAGCCCAAAGGGGGGGGTATTGGCACTTTTCATGGAAAAATGTGAAAAATTAAAATTTCTAAAAATGAAATAAATGCCTTCTATACACCTCAAACATTCACCCTATAATGGAAGACTGTTGTTTTTCGCAATATTTTTGGAAATTTGGGCTCTTTTACTAACATTAACACTTGCGCTGAGGCATCTTTTATGCTCATTTTCTTGTCTTTAATGATTTATTCTGGGTTTTAATTTGTTTATTTGATGAAAATGAACAACAATACACACCATGGAAACATTTTTGTTTGATATAATGTCGAGTGAGAATTTCACTTAGAACCCAAAGGGGGGGGTATTGGCACTTTTCATGGAAATATGTGAAAAATTAAAATTTCTAAAAATGAAATAAATGCCTTCTTTACACCTCAAACATTCACTCTATAATGGAAGATTGTTGTTTTTCGCAATATTTTTGGAAATTTGGGCTCTTTTACTAACATTAACACTTGCGCTGAAGCAACTTTTATGCTCATTTCTTGTCTTTAATGATTTATTCTGGGTTTTATTTTGTTTATTTGATGAAAATGAACAAGAATACACACCATCGAAACATTTTTTTTGAATCGTGTCGAGTGAGATTTTCACCTAGAACCCAAAAGGGGGGGTATTGGCACTTTTCATGGAAAAATGTGAAAAATTAAAATTTCTAAAAATGAAATAAATGCCTTCTATACACCTCAAACATTCACTCTATAATGGAAGATTGTTGTTTTTTCGCAATATTTTTGGAAATTTGGGCTCTTTTACTAACATTAATACTTGCGCTGAGGCATCTTTTATGCTCATTTCTTGTCTTTAATGATTTATTCTGGGTTTTATTTTGTTTATTTGATGAAAAGGAACAACAATACACACCAGGGAAACATTTTTGTTTGATTCGTGTCGAGTGAGATTTTCACCTAGAACCCAAAGGGCATTTAGAACCCAAAGGGTATTGGCACTTTTCATAGAAAAATGTGAAGAATTAAAATTTCTAAAAATGAAATAAATGCCTTCTATACACCTCAAACATTCACTCTATAATGGAAGATTGTTGTTTTTTCGCAATATTTTTGGAAATTTGGGCTCTTTTACTAACATTAACACTTGCGCTGAGGCATCTTTTATGCTCATTTTTTGTCTTTAATGATTTATTCTGGGTTTTATTTTGTTTATTTGATGAAAATTAACAACAATACACACCATGGAAACATTTTTGTTTGATTCGTGTCGGGTGAGATTTTCACCTAGAGCCCAAAGGGGGGGGTATTGGCACTTTTCATGGAAAAATGTGAAAAATTAAAAATTTCTAAAAATGAAATAAATGCCTTCTAACACCTCAAACATTCACCCTATAATGGAAGACTGTTGTTTTTCGCAATATTTTTGGAAATTTGGGCTCTTTTACTAACATTAACACTTGCGCTGAGGCATCTTTTATGCTCATTTCTTGTCTTTAATGATTTATTCTGGGTTTTAATTTGTTTATTTGATGAAAATGAACAACAATACACACCATGGAAACATTTTTGTTTGATATAATGTCGAGTGAGAATTTCACTTAGAACCCAAAGGGGGGGGGTATTGGCACTTTTCATGGAAATATGTGAAAAATTAAAATTTCTAAAAATGAAATAAATGCCTTCTTTACACCTCAAACATTCACTCTATAATGGAAGATTGTTGTTTTTCGCAATATTTTGGAAATTTGGGCTCTTTTACTAACATTAACACTTGCGCTGAAGCAACTTTTATGCTCATTTCTTGTCTTTAATGATTTATTCTGGGTTTTATTTTGTTTATTTGATGAAAATGAACAAGAATACACACCATCGAAACATTTTTTTTGAATCGTGTCGAGTGAGATTTTCACCTAGAACCCAAAAGGGGGGGTATTGGCACTTTTCATGGAAAAATGTAAAAAATTAAAATTTCTAAAAATGAAATAAATGCCTTCTATACACCTCAAACATTCACTGTATAATGGAAGATTGTTGTTTTTCGCAATATTTTTGGAATTTGGGCTCTTTTACTAACATAAACACTTGCGCTGAGACATCTTTTATGCTCATTTCTTGTCTTTAATGATTTATTCTGGGTTTTATTTTGTTTATTAGATGAAAATTAACAACAATACACAGCATGGAAACATTTTTGTTTGATTCGTGTCGAGTGAGATTTTCACCTAGAAACCCAAAGGGCATTTAGAACCCAAAGGGTATTGGCACTTTTCATAGAAAAAATGTGTAGAATTAAAATTTCTAAAAATGAAATAAATGCCTTCTATACACCTCAAACATTCACTCTATAATGGAAGATTGTTGTTTTTCGCAATATTTTTGGAAATTTGGGCTCTTTTACTAACATTAACACTTGCGCTGAGACATCTTTTATGCTCATTTCTTGTCTTTAATGATTTATTCTGGGTTTTATTTTGGTTTATTTGATGAAAAGGAACAACAATACACACCAGGGAAACATTTTTGTTTGATTCGTGTCGAGTCAGATTTTCACCTAGAACCCAAAGGGCATTTAGAACCCAAAGGGTATTGGCACTTTTCATGGAAAAATGTGAAGAATTAAAATTTCTAAAAATGAAATAAATGCCTTCTATACACCTCAAACATTCACTCTATAATGGAAGAGATGTTGTTTTTCGCAATATTTTTGGAAATTTGGGCTCTTTTACTAACATTAACACTTGCGCTGAGGCATATTTTATGCTCATTTTTTGTCTTTAATGATTTATTCTGGGTTTTATTTTGTTTATTTGATGAAAATTAACAACAATACACACCATGGAAACATTTTTGTTTGATTCGTGTCGGGTGAGATTTTCACCTAGAGCCCAAAGGGGGGGGGTATTGGCACTTTTCATGGAAAAATGTGAAAAATTAAAATTTCTAAAAATGAAATAAATGCCTTCTATACACCTCAAACATTCACCCTATAATGGAAGACTGTTGTTTTTCGCAATATTTTTGGAAATTTGGGCTCTTTTACTAACATTAACACTTGCGCTGAGGCATCTTTTATGCTCATTTCTTGTCTTTTAATGATTTATTCTGGGTTTTAATTTGTTTATTTGATGAAAATGAACAACAATACACACCATGGAAACATTTTTGTTTGATATAATGTCGAGTGAGAATTTCACTTAGAACCCAAAGGGGGGGGTATTGGCACTTTTCATGGAAATATGTGAAAAATTAAAATTTCTAAAAATGAAATAAATGCCTTCTTTACACCTCAAACATTCACTCTATAATGGAAGATTGTTGTTTTTCGCAATATTTTTTGGAAATTTGGGCTCTTTTACTAACATTAACACTTGCGCTGAAGCAACTTTTATGCTCATTTCTTGTCTTTAATGATTTATTCTGGGTTTTATTTTGTTTATTTGATGAAAATGAACAAGAATACACACCATCGAAACATTTTTTTTGAATCGTGTCGAGTGAGATTTTCACCTAGAACCCAAAAAAGGGGGTATTGGCACTTTTCATGGAAAAATGTGAAAAATTAAAATTTCTAAAAATGAAATAAATGCCTTCTATACACCTCAAACATTCACTCTATAATGGAAGATTGTTGTTTTTCGCAATATTTTTGGAAATTTGGGCTCTTTTACTAACATTAATACTTGCGCTGAGGCATCTTTTATGCTCATTTCTTGTCTTTAATGATTTATTCTGGGTTTTATTTTGTTTATTTGATGAAAAGGAACAACAATACACACCAGGGAAACATTTTTGTTTGATTCGTGTCGAGTGAGATTTTCACCTAGAACCCAAAGGGCATTTAGAACCCAAAGGGTATTGGCACTTTTCATAGAAAAATGTGAAGAATTAAAATTTCTAAAAATGAAATAAATGCCTTCTATACACCTCAAACATTCACTCTATAATGGAAGATTGTTGTTTTTTCGCCAATATTTTTGGAAATTTGGGCTCTTTTACTAACATTAACACTTGCGCTGAGGCATCTTTTATGCTCATTTTTTGTCTTTAATGATTTATTCTGGGTTTTATTTTGTTTATTTGATGAAAATTAACAACAATACACACCATGGAAACATTTTTGTTTGATTCGTGTCGGGTGAGATTTTCACCTAGAGCCCAAAGGGGGGGGTATTGGCACTTTTCATGGAAAAATGTGAAAATTAAAATTTCTAAAAATGAAATAAATGCCTTCTATACACCTCAAACATTCACCCTATAATGGAAGACTGTTGTTTTTCGCAATATTTTTGGAAATTTGGGCTCTTTTACTAACATTAACACTTGCGCTGAGGCATCTTTTATGCTCATTTCTTGTCTTTAATGATTTATTCTGGGTTTTAATTTGTTTATTTGATGAAAATGAACAACAATACACACCATGGAAACATTTTTGTTTGATATAATGTCGAGTGAGAATTTCACTTAGAACCCAAAGGGGGGGGTATTGGCACTTTTCATGGAAATATGTGAAAAATTAAAATTTCTAAAAATGAAATAAATGCCTTCTTTACACCTCAAACATTCACTCTATAATGGAAGATTGTTGTTTTTCGCAATATTTTTGGAAATTTGGGCTCTTTTACTAACATTAACACTTGCGCTGAAGCAACTTTTATGCTCATTTCTTGTCTTTAATGATTTATTCTGGGTTTTATTTTGTTTATTTGATGAAAATGAACAAGAATACACACCATCGAAACATTTTTTTTGAATCGTGTCGAGTGAGATTTTCACCCTAGAACCCAAAAGGGGGGGTATTGGCACTTTTCATGGAAAAATGTGAAAAATTAAAATTTCTAAAAATGAAATAAATGCCTTCTATACACCTCAAACATTCACTCTATAATGGAAGATTGTTGTTTTTCGCAATATTTTTGAAATTTGGGCTCTTTTACTAACATAAACACTTGCGCTGAGACATCTTTTTATGCTCATTTCTTGTCTTTAATGATTTATTCTGGGTTTTATTTTGTTTATTAGATGAAAATTAACAACAATACACAGCATGGAAACATTTTTGTTTGATTCGTGTCGAGTGAGATTTTCACCTAGAACCCAAAGGGCATTTAGAACCCAAAGGGTATTGGCACTTTTCATAGAAAAATGTGTAGAATTAAAATTTCTAAAAATGAAATAAATGCCTTCTATACACCTCAAACATTCACTCTATAATGGAAGATTGTTGTTTTTCGCAATATTTTTGGAAATTTTGGGCTCTTTTACTAACATTAACACTTGCGCTGAGACATCTTTTATGCTCATTTCTTGTCTTTAATGATTTATTCTGGGTTTTTATTTTGTTTATTTGATGAAAAGGAACAACAATACACACCAGGGAAACATTTTTGTTTGATTCGTGTCGAGTCAGATTTTCACCTAGAACCCAAAGGGCATTTAGAACCCAAAGGGTATTGGCACTTTTCATGGAAAAATGTGAAGAATTAAAATTTCTAAAAATGAAATAAATGCCTTCTATACACCTCAAACATTCACTCTATAATGGAAGATTGTTGTTTTTCGCAATATTTTTGGAAATTTGGGCTCTTTTACTAACATTAACACTTGCGCTGAGGCATATTTTATGCTCATTTTTTGTCTTTAATGATTTATTCTGGGTTTTATTTTGTTTATTTGATGAAAATGAACAAAAATACACACCATGGAAACATTTTTGTTTGATTCGTGTCGAGTGAGATTTTCACCTAGAGCCCAAAGGGGGGGGTATTGGCACTTTTTCATGGAAAAATGTGAAAAATTAAAATTTCTAAAAATGAAATAAATGCCTTCTATACAACTCAAACATTCACTCTATAATGGAAGATTTTTGTTTTTCGCAATATTTTTGGAAATTTGGCTCTTTTACTAACATTAACACTTGCGCTGAGGCATCTTTTATGCTCATTTCTGGTCTTTAATGATTTATTCTGGGTTTTATTTTGTTTATTTGAAGAAAATGAACAACAATACACACCATGGAAACATTTTTGTTTGATTCGTGTCGAGTGAGATTTTCACCTAGAACCCAAAGGGGGGGTATTGGCACTTTTCATGGAAAAATGTGAAAAATTAAAATTTCTAAAAATGAAATAAATGCCTTCTATACACCTCAAACATTCACTCTATAATGGAAGATTGTTGTTTTTCGCAATATTTTTGGAAATTTGGGCTCTTTTACTAACATTAACACTTGCGCTGAGGCATCTTTTATGCTCATTTCTTGTCTTTAATGATTTATTCTGGGTTTTAATTTGTTTATTTGATGAAAATGAACAACAATACACACCATGGAAACATTTTTGTTTGATATAATGTCGAGTGAGAATTTCACTTAGAACCCAAAGGGGGGGGTATTGGCACTTTTCATGGAAATATGTGAAAAATTAAAATTTCTAAAAATGAAATATATGCCTTCTTTACACCTCAAACATTCACTCTATAATGGAAGATTGTTGTTTTTCGCAATATTTTTGGAAATTTGGGCTCTTTTACTAACATTAACACTTGCGCTGAAGCAACTTTTATGCTCATTTCTTGTCTTTAATGATTTATTCTGGGTTTTATTTTGTTTATTTGATGAAAATGAACAAGAATACACACCATCGAAACATTTTTTTTGAATCGTGTCGAGTGAGATTTTCACCTAGAACCCAAAAAAGGGGGTATTGGCACTTTTCATGGAAAAATGTGAAAAATTAAAATTTCTAAAAATGAAATAAATGCCTTCTATACACCTCAAACATTCACTCTATAATGGAAGATTGTTGTTTTTCGCAATATTTTTGGAAATTTGGGCTCTTTTACTAACATTAATACTTGCGCTGAGGCATCTTTTATGCTCATTTCTTGTCTTTAATGATTTATTCTGGGTTTTATTTTGTTTATTTGATGAAAAGGAACAACAATACACACCAGGGAAACATTTTTGTTTGATTCGTGTCGAGTGAGATTTTCACCTAGAACCCAAAGGGCATTTAGAACCCAAAGGGTATTGGCACTTTTCATAGAAAAATGTGAAGAATTAAAATTTCTAAAAATGAAATAAATGCCTTCTATACACCTCAAACATTCACTCTATAATGGAAGATTGTTGTTTTTTCGCAATATTTTTGGAAATTTGGGCTCTTTTACTAACATTAACACTTGCGCTGAGGCATCTTTTATGCTCATTTTTTGTCTTTAATGATTTATTCTGGGTTTTATTTTGTTTATTTGATGAAAATTAACAACAATACACACCATGGAAACATTTTTGTTTGATTCGTGTCGGGTGAGATTTTCACCTAGAGCCCAAAGGGGGGGGGTATTGGCACTTTTCATGGAAAAATGTGAAAAATTAAAATTTCTAAAAATGAAATAAATGCCTTCTATACACCTCAAACATTCACCCTATAATGGAAGACTGTTGTTTTTCGCAATATTTTTGGAAATTTGGGCTCTTTTACTAACATTAACACTTGCGCTGAGGCATCTTTTATGCTCATTTCTTGTCTTTAATGATTTATTCTGGGTTTTAATTTGTTTATTTGATGAAAATGAACAACAATACACACCATGGAAACATTTTTGTTTGATATAATGTCGAGTGAGAATTTCACTTAGAACCCAAAGGGGGGGGGTATTGGCACTTTTCATGGAAATATGTGAAAAAATTAAAATTTCTAAAAATGAAATAAATGCCTTCTTTACACCTCAAACATTCACTCTTGGAAATTTGGGCTCTTTTACTAACATTAACACTTGCGCTGAAGCAACTTTTATGCTCATTTCTTGTCTTTAATGATTTATTCTGGGTTTTATTTTGTTTATTTGATGAAAATGAACAAGAATACACACCATCGAAACATTTTTTTTGAATCGTGTCGAGTGAGATTTTCACCTAGAACCCAAAAGGGGGGGTATTGGCACTTTTCATGGAAAAATGTGAAAAATTAAAATTTCTAAAATGAAATAAATGCCTTCTATACACCTCAAACATTCACTCTATAATGGAAGATTGTTGTTTTTTCGCAATATTTTTGGAAATTTGGGCTCTTTTACTAACATAAACACTTGCGCTGAGACATCTTTTATGCTCATTTCTTGTCTTTAATGATTTATTCTGGGTTTTATTTTGTTTATTAGATGAAAATTAACAACAATACACAGCATGGAAACATTTTTGTTTGATTCGTGTCGAGTGAGATTTTCACCTAGAACCCAAAGGGCATTTAGAACCCAAAGGGTATTGGCACTTTTCATAGAAAAATGTGTAGAATTAAAATTTCTAAAAATGAAATAAATGCCTTCTATACACCTCAAACATTCACTCTATAATGGAAGATTGTTGTTTTTCGCAATATTTTTGGAAATTTGGGCTCTTTTACTAACATTAACACTTGCGCTGAGACATCTTTTATGCTCATTTCTTGTCTTTAATGATTTATTCTGGGTTTTATTTTGTTTATTTGATGAAAATGAACAACAATACACACCATGGAAACATTTATGTTTGATTCGTGTCGAGTGAGATTTTCACCTAGAACCCAAAGGCGGGGGTATTCGCACTTTTCATGGAAAAATGTGAAAAATTAAAATTCTAAAAATGAAATATATGCCTTCTATACACCTCGAACATTCACTCTATAATGGAATATTGTTGTTTTTCGCATTATTTTTGGAAATTTGGGCTCTTTTACTAACATTAAAACTTACGCTGAGGCATCTTTTATGCTCATTTCTTGTCTTTAATGATTTATTCTGGGTTTTAATTTGTTTATTTGATGAAAATGAAC
>NW_027287441.1:0-62554 GCF_022747635.1 Hetaerina americana | reverse complement strand
AAAACCCAGAATAAATCATTAAAGACAAGAAATGAGCATAAAAGATGCCTCAGCGCAAGTGTTAATGTTAGTAAAAGAGCCCAAATTTCCAAAAATATTGCGAAAAACAACAATCTTCCATTATAGAGTGAATGTTTGAGGTGTATAGAAGGCATTTATTTCATTTTTAGAAATTTTAATTTTTCACATTTTTCCATGAAAAGTGCCAAAACCCCCCCTTTGGCTTCTAGGTGAAAATCTCACTCGACACGAATCAAAGAAAAATGATTCCATGGTGTGTATTGTTGTTCATTTTCTTCAAGTAAACAATATAAAACCCAGAATAAATCATTAAAGACAAGAAATGAGCATAAAAGATGCCTCAGCGCAAGTGTTAATGTTAGTAAAAGAGCCCAAATTTCCAAAAATATTGCGAAAAACAACAATCTTCCATTATAGAGTGAATGTTTGAGGTGTATAGAAGGCATTTATTTCATTTTTAGAAATTTTAATTTTTCACAATTTTCCATGAAAAGTGCCAATACCCCACCCTTTTGGGTTCTAGGTGAAAATCTCACTCGACACGAATCAAACAAAAATGTTTCGATGGTGTGTATTAATGTTCATTTTCATCAAATAAACAAAATAAAACCCAGAATAAATCATTAAAGACAAGAAATGAGCATAAAAGATGCCTCAGCGCAAGTGTTAATGTTAGTAAAAGAGCCAAAATTTCCAAAAATATTGCGAAAAACAACAATCTTCCATTATAGAGTGAATGTTTGAGGTGTATAGAAGGCATTTATTTCATTTTTAGAAATTTTAATTTTTCACATTTTTCCATGAAAAGTGCCAATACCCCCCCCTTTGGGTTCTAGGTGAAAATCTCACTCGACACGAATCAAAGAAAAATGATTCCATGGTGTGTATTGTTGTTCATTTTCTTCAAGTAAACAATATAAAACCCAGAATAAATCATTAAAGACAAGAAATGAGCATAAAAGATGCCTCAGCGCAAGTGTTAATGTTAGTAAAAGAGCCCAAATTTCCAAAAATATTGCGAAAAACAACAATCTTCCATTATAGAGTGAATGTTTGAGGTGTATAGAAGGCATTTATTTCATTTTTAGAAATTTTAATTTTTCACATTTTTCCATGAAAAGTGCCAATACCCCCCCCTTTGGGTTCTAGGTGAAAATCTCACTCGACACGAATCAAAGAAAAATGATTCCATGGTGTGTATTGTTGTTCATTTTCTTCAAGTAAACAATATAAAACCCAGAATAAATCATTAAAGACAAGAAATGAGCATAAAAGATGCCTCAGCGCAAGTGTTAATGTTAGTAAAAGAGCACAAATTTCCAAAAATATTGCGAAAAACAACAATCTTCCATTATAGAGTGAATGTTTGAGGTGTATAGAAGGCATTTATTTCATTTTAAGAAATTTTAATTTTTCACATTTTTCCATGAAAAGTGCCAATACCCCCCCCTTTTGGGTTCTAGGTGAAAATCTCACTCGACACGAATCAAAGAAAAATGATTCCATGGTGTGTATTGTTGTTCATTTTCATCAAATAAACAAAATAAAACCCAGAATAAATCATTAAAGACAAGAAATGAGCATAAAAGATGCCTCAGCGCAAGTGTTAATGTTAGTAAAAGAGCCCAAATTTCCAAAAATATTGCGAAAAAAGACAATCTTCCATTATAGAGTGAATGTTTGAGGTGTATAGAAGGCATTTATTTCATTTTTAGAAATTTTAATTTTTCACATTTTTCCATGAAAAGTGCCAATACCCCCCCTTTTGGGTTCTAGGTGAAAATCTCACTCGACACGAATCAAACAAAAATGTTTCGATGGTGTGTATTAATGTTCATTTTCATCAAATAAACAAAATAAAACCCAGAATAAATCATTAAAGACAAGAAATGAGCATAAAAGATGTCTCAGCGCAAGTGTTAATGTTAGTAAAAGAGCCCAAATTTCCAAAAATATTGCGAAAAACAACAATCTTCCATTTTAGAGTGAATGTTTGAGGTGTATAGAAGGCATTTATTTCATTTTTAGAAATTTTAATTTTTCACATTTTTCCATGAAAAGTGCCAATACCCCCCCCTTTGGGTTATAGGTGAAAATCTCACTCGACACGAATCAAACAAAAATGTTTCCATGGTGTGTATTGTTGTTCATTTTCATCAAATAAACAAAATAAAACCCAGAATAAATCATTAAAGACAAGAAATGAGCATAAAAGATGCCTCAGCGCAAGTGTTAATGTTAGTAAAAGAGCCCAAATTTCCAAAAATATTGCGAAAAACAACAATCTTCCATTATAGAGTGAATGTTTGAGGTGTATAGAAGGCATTTATTTCATTTTTAGAAATTTTTTTTTTTCACAATTTTCCATGAAAAGTGCCAATACCCCCCCCTTTGGGTTCTAGGTGAAAATCTCACTCGACACGAATCAAAGAAAAATGATTCCATGGTGTGTATTGTTGTTCATTTTCTTCAAGTAAACAATATAAAACCCAGAATAAATCATTAAAGACAAGAAATGAGCATAAAAGATGCCTCAGCGCAAGTGTTAATGTTAGTAAAAGAGCCCAAATTTCCAAAAATATTGCGAAAAACAACAATCTTCCATTATAGAGTGAATGTTTGAGGTGTATAGAAGGCATTTATTTCATTTTTAGAAATTTTAATTTTTCACATTTTTCCATGAAAAGTGCCAATACCCCCCCCTTTGGGTTATAGGTAAAAATCTCACTCGACACGAATCAAACAAAAATGTTTCCATGGTGTGTATTGTTGTTCATTTTCATCAAATAAACAAAATAAAACCCAGAATAAATCATTAAAGACAAGAAATGAGCATAAAAGATGCCTCAGCGCAAGTGTTAATGTTAGTAAAAGAGCCCAAATTTCCCAAAATATTGCGAAAAACAACAATCTTCCATTATAGAGTGAATGTTTGAGGTGTATAAAAGACATTTATTTCATTTTTAGGAATTTTAATTTTTCACATTTTTCCATGAAAAGTGCCAATACCCCCCCCTTTGGGTTCTAGGTGAAAATCTCACTCGACACGAATCAAAGAAAAATGATTCCATGGTGTGTATTGTTGTTCATTTTCTTCAAGTAAACAATATAAAACCCAGAATAAATCACTAAAGACAAGAAATGAGCATAAAAGATGCCTCAGCGCAAGTGTTAATGTTAGTAAAAGAGCCCAAATTTCCAAAAATATTGCGAAAAACAACAATCTTCCATTATAGAGTGAATGTTTGAGGTGTATAGAAGGCATTTATTTCATTTTTAGAAATTTTAATTTTTCACATTTTTCCATGAAAAGTGCCAATACCCCCCCCTTTGGGTTCTAGGTGAAAATCTCACTCGACACGAATCAAAGAAAAATGATTCCATGGTGTGTATTGTTGTTCATTTTCTTCAAGTAAACAATATAAAACCCAGAATAAATCATTAAAGACAAGAAATGAGCATAAAAGATGCCTCAGCGCGGGTGTTAATGTTAGTAAAAGAGCCCAAATTTCCAAAAATATTGCGAAAAACAACAATCTTCCATTATAGAGTGAATGTTTGAGGTGTATAGAAGGCATTTATTTCATTTTTAGGAATTTTAATTTTTCACATTTTTCCATGAAAAGTGCCAATACCCCCCCCTTTGGGTTCTAGGTGAAAATCTCACTCGACACGAATCAAAGAAAAATGATTCCATGGTGTGTATTGTTGTTCATTATCATCAAATAAACAAAATAAAACCCAGAATAAATCATTAAAGACAAGAAATGAGCATAAAAGATGCCTCAGCGCAAGTGTTAATGTTAGTAAAAGAGCCCAAATTTCCAAAAATATTGCGAAAAACAACAATCTTCCATTATAGAGTGAATGTTTGAGGTGTATAGAAGGCATTTATTTCATTTTTAGAAATTTTAATTTTTCACATTTTTCCATGAAAAGTGCCAATACCCCCCCCTTTGGGTTAAGGGTGAAAATCTCACTCGACACGAATCAAACAAAAATGATTCCATGGTGTGTATTGTTGTTCATTTTCTTCAAGTAAACAATATAAAACCCAGAATAAATCATTAAAGACAAGAAATGAGCATAAAAGATGCCTCAGCGCAAGTGTTAATGTTAGTAAAAGAGCCCAAATTTCCAAAAATATTGCGAAAAACAACAATCTTCCATTGTAGAGTGAATGTTTGAGGTGTATAGAAGGCATTTATTTCATTTTTAGAAATTTTAATTTTTCACATTTTTCCATGAAAAGTGCCAATACCCCCCCTTTTGGGTTGTAGGTGAAAATCTCACTTGACACGAATCAAAGAAAAATGATTCCATGGTGTGTATTGTTGTTCATTTTCTTCAAGTAAACAATATAAAACCCAGAATAAATCATTAAAGACAAGAAATGAGCATAAAAGATGCCTCAGCGCAAGTGTTAATGTTAGTAAAAGAGCCCAAATTTCCAAAAATATTGCGAAAAACAACAATCTTCCATTATAGAGTGAATGTTTGAGGTGTATAGAAGGCATTTATTTCATTTTTAGAAATTTTAATTTTTCACATTTTTCCATGAAAAGTGCCAATACCCCCCCCTTTGGGTTATAGGTGAAAATCTCACTCGACACGAATCAAACAAAAATGTTTCCATGGTGTGTATTGTTGTTCATTTTCATCAAATAAACAAAATAAAACCCAGAATAAATCATTAAAGACAAGAAATGAGCATAAAAGATGCCTCAGCGCAAGTGTTAATGTTAGTAAAAGAGCCCAAATTTCCAAAAATATTGCGAAAAACAACAATCTTCCATTATAGAGTGAATGTTTGAGGTGTATAGAAGGCATTTATTTCATTTTTAGAAATTTTAATTTTTCACATTTTTCCATGAAAAGTGCCAATACCCCCCCCTTTGGGTTCTAGGTGAAAATCTCACTCGACACGAATCAAAGAAAAATGATTCCATGGTGTGTATTGTTGTTCATTTTCTTCAAGTAAACAATATAAAACCCAGAATAAATCATTAAAGACAAGAAATGAGCATAAAAGATGCCTCAGCGCAAGTGTTAATGTTAGTAAAAGAGCCCAAATTTCCAAAAATATTGCGAAAAACAACAATCTTCCATTATAGAGTGAATGTTTGAGGTGTATAGAAGGCATTTATTTCATTTTTAGAAATTTTAATTTTTCACAATTTTCCATGAAAAGTGCCAATACCCCCCCCCTTTGGGTTCTAGGTGAAAATCTCACTCGACACGAATCAAACAAAAATGTTTCCATGCTGTGTATTGTTGTTCATTTTCATCAAATAAACAAAATAAAACCCAGAATAAATCATTAAAGACAAGAAATGAGCATAAAAGATGCCTCAGCGCAAGTGTTAATGTTAGTAAAAGAGCCCAAATTTCCAAAAATATTGCGAAAAACAACAATCTTCCATTATAGAGTGAATGTTTGAGGTGTATAGAAGGCATTTATTTCATTTTTAGAAATTTTAATTTTTCACATTTTTCCATGAAAAGTGCCAATACCCCCCCCTTTTGGGTTCTAGGTGAAAATCTCACTCGACACGAATCAAACAAAAATGTTTCGATGGTGTGTATTAATGTTCATTTTCATCAAATAAACAAAATAAAACCCAGAATAAATCATTAAAGACAAGAAATGAGCATAAAAGATGCCTCAGCGCAAGTGTTAATGTTAGTAAAAGAGCCCAAATTTCCAAAAATATTGCGAAAAACAACAATCTTCCATTATAGAGTGAATGTTTGAGGTGTATAGAAGGCATTTATTTCATTTTTAGAAATTTTAATTTTTCACATTTTTCCATGAAAAGTGCCAATACCCCCCCCTTTGGGTTATAGGTAAAAATCTCACTCGACACGAATCAAACAAAAATGTTTCCATGGTGTGTATTGTTGTTCATTTTCATCAAATAAACAAAATAAAACCCAGAATAAATCATTAAAGACAAGAAATGAGCATAAAAGATGCCACAGCGCAAGTGTTAATGTTAGTAAAAGAGCCCAAATTTCCAAAAATATTGCGAAAAACAACAATCTTCCATTATAGAGTGAATGTTTGAGGTGTATAGAAGGCATTTATTTCATTTTTAGAAATTTTAATTTTTCACATTTTTCCATGAAAAGTGCCAAAACCCCCCCTTTGGGTTATAAGTGAAAATCTCACTCGACACGAATCAAACAAAAATGTTTCCATGGTGTGTATTGTTGTTCATTTTCATCAAATAAACAAAATAAAACCCAAAATAAATCATTAAAGACAAGAAATGAGCATAAAAGATGCCTCAGCGCAAGTGTTAATGTTAGTAAAAGAGCCCAAATTTCCAAAAATATTGCGAAAAACAACAATCTTCCATTATAAAGTGAATGTTTGAGGTGTATAGAAGGCATTTATTTCATTTTTAGAAATTTTAATTTTTCACATTTTTCCATGAAAAGTGCCAATACCCCATCCTTTGGGTTCTAGGTGAAAATCTCACTCGACACGAATCAAACAAAAATGTTTCCATGGTGTGTATTGTTGTTCATTTTCTTCAAGTAAACAATATAAAACCCAGAATAAATCATTAAAGACAAGAAATGAGCATAAAAGATGCCTCAGCGCAAGTGTTAATGTTAGTAAAAGAGCCCAAATTTCCAAAAATATTGCGAAAAACAACAATCTTCCATTATAGATTGAATGTTTGAGGTGTATAGAAGGCATTTATTTCATTTTTAGAAATTTTAATTTTTCACATTTTTCCATGAAAAGTGCCAATACCCCCCCCTTTTGGGTTCTAGGTGAAAATCTCACTCGACACGAATCAAACAAAAATGTTTCGATGGTGTGTATTAATGTTCATTTTCATCAAATAAACAAAATAAAACCCAGAATAAATCATTAAAGACAAGAAATGAGCATAAAAGATGCCTCAGCGCAAGTGTTAATGTTAGTAAAAGAGCCCAAATTTCCAAAAATATTGCGAAAAACAACAATCTTCCATTATAGAGTGAATGTTTGAGGTGTATAGAAGGCATTTATTTCATTTTTAGAAATTTTAATTTTTCACATTTTTCCATGAAAAGTGCCAATACCCCCCCCTTTGGGTTATAGGTGAAAATCTCACTCGACACGAATCAAACAAAAATGTTTCCATGGTGTGTATTGTTGTTCATTTTCATCAAATAAACAAAATAAAACCCAGAATAAATCATTAAAGACAAGAAATGAGCATAAAAGATGCCTCAGCGCAAGTGTTAATGTTAGTAAAAGAGCCCAAATTTCCAAAAATATTGCGAAAAACAACAATCTTCCATTAAAGAGTGAATGTTTGAGGTGTATAGAAGGCATTTATTTCATTTTTAGAAATTTTAATTTTTCACAATTTTCCATGAAAAGTGCCAATACCCCCCCCTTTGGGTTCTAGGTGAAAATCTCACTCGACACGAATCAAACAAAAATGTTTCCATGGTGTGTATTGTTGTTCATTTTCATCAAATAAACAAAATAAAACCCAGAATAAATCATTAAAGACAAGAAATGAGCATAAAAGATGCCTCAGCGCAAGTGTTAATGTTAGTAAAAGAGCCCAAATTTCCAAAAATATTG
Organism: Hetaerina americana; assembly: GCF_022747635.1. Lineage (NCBI taxonomy): Eukaryota > Metazoa > Arthropoda > Insecta > Odonata > Calopterygidae > Hetaerina > Hetaerina americana. The sequence continues at coordinate 54,939 of NW_027287441.1, read as the reverse complement.
CGAAAAACAACAATCTTCCATTATAGAGTGAATGTTTGAGGTGTATAGAAGGCATTTATTTCATTTTTAGAAATTTTAATTTTTCACATTTTTCCATGAAAAGTGCCAAAACCCCCCCTTTGGCTTCTAGGTGAAAATCTCACTCGACACGAATCAAAGAAAAATGATTCCATGGTGTGTATTGTTGTTCATTTTCTTCAAGTAAACAATATAAAACCCAGAAAAAATCATTAAAGACAAGAAATGAGCATAAAAGATGCCTCAGCGCAAGTGTTAATGTTAGTAAAAGAGCCCAAATTTCCAAAAATATTGCGAAAAACAACAATCTTCCATTATAGAGTGAATGTTTGAGGTGTATAGAAGGCATTTATTTCATTTTTAGGAATTTTAATTTTTCACATTTTTCCATGAAAAGTGCCAATACCCCCCCTTTGGGTTCTAGGTGAAAATCTCACTCGACACGAATCAAAGAAAAATGATTCCATGGTGTGTATTGTTGTTCATTTTCTTCAAGTAAACAATATAAAACCCAGAATAAATCATTAAAGACAAGAAATGAGCATAAAAGATGCCTCAGCGCAAGTGTTAATGTTAGTAAAAGAGCCCAAATTTCCAAAAATATTGCGAAAAACAACAATCTTCCATTATAGAGTGAATGTTTGAGGTGTATAGAAGGCATTTATTTCATTTTTAGAAATTTTAATTTTTCACATTTTTCCATGAAAAGTGCCAATACCCCCCCCTTTGGGTTCTAGGTGAAAATCTCACTCGACACGAATCAAAGAAAAATGATTCCATGGTGTGTATTGTTGTTCATTTTCTTCAAGTAAACAATATAAAACCCAGAATAAATCATTAAAGACAAGAAATGAGCATAAAAGATGCCTCAGCGCAAGTGTTAATGTTAGTAAAAGAGCACAAATTTCCAAAAATATTGCGAAAAACAACAATCTTCCATTATAGAGTGAATGTTTGAGGTGTATAGAAGGCATTTATTTCATTTTAAGAAATTTTAATTTTTCACATTTTTCCATGAAAAGTGCCAATACCCCCCCCTTTTGGGTTCTAGGTGAAAATCTCACTCGACACGAATCAAAGAAAAATGATTCCATGGTGTGTATTGTTGTTCATTTTCATCAAATAAACAAAATAAAACCCAGAATAAATCATTAAAGACAAGAAATGAGCATAAAAGATGCCTCAGCGCAAGTGTTAATGTTAGTAAAAGAGCCCAAATTTCCAAAAATATTGCGAAAAAAGACAATCTTCCATTATAGAGTGAATGTTTGAGGTGTATAGAAGGCTTTTATTTCATTTTTAGAAATTTTAATTTTTCACATTTTTCCATGAAAAGTGCCAATACCCCCCCTTTTCGGTTCTAGGTGAAAATCTCACTCGACACGAATCAAACAAAAATGTTTCGATGGTGTGTATTAATGTTCATTTTCATCAAATAAACAAAATAAAACCCAGAATAAATCATTAAAGACAAGAAATGAGCATAAAAGATGCCTCAGCGCAAGTGTTAATGTTAGTAAAAGAGCCCAAATTTCCAAAAATATTGCGAAAAACAACAATATTCCATTTTAGAGTGAATGTTTGAGGTGTATAGAAGGCATTTATTTCATTTTTAGAAATTTTAATTTTTCACATTTTTCCATGAAAAGTGCCAATACCCCCCCCTTTGGGTTATAGGTGAAAATCTCACTCGACACGAATCAAACAAAAATGTTTCCATGGTGTGTATTGTTGTTCATTTTCATCAAATAAACAAAATAAAACCCAGAATAAATCATTAAAGACAAGAAATGAGCATAAAAGATGCCTCAGCGCAAGTGTTAATGTTAGTAAAAGAGCCCAAATTTCCAAAAATATTGCGAAAAACAACAATCTTCCATTATAGAGTGAATGTTTGAGGTGTATAGAAGGCATTTATTTCATTTTTAGAAATTTTAATTTTTCACAATTTTCCATGAAAAGTGCCAATACCCCCCCCTTTGGGTTCTAGGTGAAAATCTCACTCGACACGAATCAAAGAAAAATGATTCCATGGTGTGTATTGTTGTTCATTTTCTTCAAGTAAACAATATAAAACCCAGAATAAATCATTAAAGACAAGAAATGAGCATAAAAGATGCCTCAGCGCAAGTGTTAATGTTAGTAAAAGAGCCCAAATTTCCAAAAATATTGCGAAAAACAACAATCTTCCATTATAGAGTGAATGTTTGAGGTGTATAGAAGGCATTTATTTCATTTTTAGAAATTTTAATTTTTCACATTTTTCCATGAAAAGTGCCAATACCCCCCCCTTTGGGTTATAGGTAAAAATCTCACTCGACACGAATCAAACAAAAATGTTTCCATGGTGTGTATTGTTGTTCATTTTCATCAAATAAACAAAATAAAACCCAGAATAAATCATTAAAGACAAGAAATGAGCATAAAAGATGCCTCAGCGCAAGTGTTAATGTTAGTAAAAGAGCCCAAATTTCCCAAAATATTGCGAAAAACAACAATCTTCCATTATAGAGTGAATGTTTGAGGTGTATAAAAGACATTTATTTCATTTTTAGGAATTTTAATTTTTCACATTTTTCCATGAAAAGTGCCAATACCCCCCCCTTTGGGTTCTAGGTGAAAATCTCACTCGACACGAATCAAAGAAAAATGATTCCATGGTGTGTATTGTTGTTCATTTTCTTCAAGTAAACAATATAAAACCCAGAATAAATCATTAAAGACAAGAAATGAGCATAAAAGATGCCTCAGCGCAAGTGTTAATGTTAGTAAAAGAGCCCAAATTTCCAAAAATATTGCGAAAAACAACAATCTTCCATTATAGAGTGAATGTTTGAGGTGTATAGAAGGCATTTATTTCATTTTTAGAAATTTTAATTTTTCACATTTTTCCATGAAAAGTGCCAATACCCCCCCCTTTGGGTTCTAGGTGAAAATCTCACTCGACACGAATCAAAGAAAAATGATTCCATGGTGTGTATTGTTGTTCATTTTCTTCAAGTAAACAATATAAAACCCAGAATAAATCATTAAAGACAAGAAATGAGCATAAAAGATGCCTCAGCGCGGGTGTTAATGTTAGTAAAAGAGCCCAAATTTCCAAAAATATTGCGAAAAACAACAATCTTCCATTATAGAGTGAATGTTTGAGGTGTATAGAAGGCATTTATTTCATTTTTAGGAATTTTAATTTTTCACATTTTTCCATGAAAAGTGCCAATACCCCCCCCTTTGGGTTCTAGGTGAAAATCTCACTCGACACGAATCAAAGAAAAATGATTCCATGGTGTGTATTGTTGTTCATTATCATCAAATAAACAAAATAAAACCCAGAATAAATCATTAAAGACAAGAAATGAGCATAAAAGATGCCTCAGCGCAAGTGTTAATGTTAGTAAAAGAGCCCAAATTTCCAAAAATATTGCGAAAAACAACAATCTTCCATTATAGAGTGAATGTTTGAGGTGTATAGAAGGCATTTATTTCATTTTTAGAAATTTTAATTTTTCACATTTTTCCATGAAAAGTGCCAATACCCCCCCCTTTGGGTTAAGGGTGAAAATCTCACTCGACACGAATCAAACAAAAATGATTCCATGGTGTGTATTGTTGTTCATTTTCTTCAAGTAAACAATATAAAACCCAGAATAAATCATTAAAGACAAGAAATGAGCATAAAAGATGCCTCAGCGCAAGTGTTAATGTTAGTAAAAGAGCCCAAATTTCCAAAAATATTGCGAAAAACAACAATCTTCCATTGTAGAGTGAATGTTTGAGGTGTATAGAAGGCATTTATTTCATTTTTAGAAATTTTAATTTTTCACATTTTTCCATGAAAAGTGCCAATACCCCCCCTTTTGGGTTCTAGGTGAAAATCTCACTCGACACGAATCAAAGAAAAATGATTCCATGGTGTGTATTGTTGTTCATTTTCTTCAAGTAAACAATATAAAACCCAGAATAAATCATTAAAGACAAGAAATGAGCATAAAAGATGCCTCAGCGCAAGTGTTAATGTTAGTAAAAGAGCCCAAATTTCCAAAAATATTGCGAAAAACAACAATCTTCCATTATAGAGTGAATGTTTGAGGTGTATAGAAGGCATTTATTTCATTTTTAGAAATTTTAATTTTTCACATTTTTCCATGAAAAGTGCCAATACCCCCCCCTTTGGGTTATAGGTGAAAATCTCACTCGACACGAATCAAACAAAAATGTTTCCATGGTGTGTATTGTTGTTCATTTTCATCAAATAAACAAAATAAAACCCAGAATAAATCATTAAAGACAAGAAATGAGCATAAAAGATGCCTCAGCGCAAGTGTTAATGTTAGTAAAAGAGCCCAAATTTCCAAAAATATTGCGAAAAACAACAATCTTCCATTATAGAGTGAATGTTTGAGGTGTATAGAAGGCATTTATTTCATTTTTAGAAATTTTAATTTTTCACATTTTTCCATGAAAAGTGCCAATACCCCCCCCTTTGGGTTCTAGGTGAAAATCTCACTCGACACGAATCAAAGAAAAATGATTCCATGGTGTGTATTGTTGTTCATTTTCTTCAAGTAAACAATATAAAACCCAGAATAAATCATTAAAGACAAGAAATGAGCATAAAAGATGCCTCAGCGCAAGTGTTAATGTTAGTAAAAGAGCCCAAATTTCCAAAAATATTGCGAAAAACAACAATCTTCCATTATAGAGTGAATGTTTGAGGTGTATAGAAGGCATTTATTTCATTTTTAGAAATTTTAATTTTTCACAATTTTCCATGAAAAGTGCCAATACCCCCCCCTTTGGGTTCTAGGTGAAAATCTCACTCGACACGAATCAAACAAAAATGTTTCCATGCTGTGTATTGTTGTTCATTTTCATCAAATAAACAAAATAAAACCCAGAATAAATCATTAAAGACAAGAAATGAGCATAAAAGATGCCTCAGCGCAAGTGTTAATGTTAGTAAAAGAGCCCAAATTTCCAAAAATATTGCGAAAAACAACAATCTTCCATTATAGAGTGAATGTTTGAGGTGTATAGAAGGCATTTATTTCATTTTTAGAAATTTTAATTTTTCACATTTTTCCATGAAAAGTGCCAATACCCCCCCCTTTTGGGTTCTAGGTGAAAATCTCACTCGACACGAATCAAACAAAAATGTTTCGATGGTGTGTATTAATGTTCATTTTCATCAAATAAACAAAATAAAACCCAGAATAAATCATTAAAGACAAGAAATGAGCATAAAAGATGCCTCAGCGCAAGTGTTAATGTTAGTAAAAGAGCCCAAATTTCCAAAAATATTGCGAAAAACAACAATCTTCCATTATAGAGTGAATGTTTGAGGTGTATAGAAGGCATTTATTTCATTTTTAGAAATTTTAATTTTTCACATTTTTCCATGAAAAGTGCCAATACCCCCCCCTTTGGGTTATAGGTAAAAATCTCACTCGACACGAATCAAACAAAAATGTTTCCATGGTGTGTATTGTTGTTCATTTTCATCAAATAAACAAAATAAAACCCAGAATAAATCATTAAAGACAAGAAATGAGCATAAAAGATGCCACAGCGCAAGTGTTAATGTTAGTAAAAGAGCCCAAATTTCCAAAAATATTGCGAAAAACAACAATCTTCCATTATAGAGTGAATGTTTGAGGTGTATAGAAGGCATTTATTTCATTTTTAGAAATTTTAATTTTTCACATTTTTCCATGAAAAGTGCCAAAACCCCCCCTTTGGGTTATAAGTGAAAATCTCACTCGACACGAATCAAACAAAAATGTTTCCATGGTGTGTATTGTTGTTCATTTTCATCAAATAAACAAAATAAAACCCAAAATAAATCATTAAAGACAAGAAATGAGCATAAAAGATGCCTCAGCGCAAGTGTTAATGTTAGTAAAAGAGCCCAAATTTCCAAAAATATTGCGAAAAACAACAATCTTCCATTATAAAGTGAATGTTTGAGGTGTTTAGAAGGCATTTATTTCATTTTTAGAAATTTTAATTTTTCACATTTTTCCATGAAAAGTGCCAATACCCCATCCTTTGGGTTCTAGGTGAAAATCTCACTCGACACGAATCAAAGAAAAATGATTCCATGGTGTGTATTGTTGTTCATTTTCTTCAAGTAAACAATATAAAACCCAGAATAAATCATTAAAGACAAGAAATGAGCATAAAAGATGCCTCAGCGCAAGTGTTAATGTTAGTAAAAGAGCCCAAATTTCCAAAAATATTGCGAAAAACAACAATCTTCCATTATAGAGTGAATGTTTGAGGTGTATAGAAGGCATTTATTTCATTTTTAGGAATTTTAATTTTTCACATTTTTCCATGAAAAGTGCCAATACCCCCCCCTTTGGGTTCTAGGTGAAAATCTCACTCGACACGAATCAAAGAAAAATGATTCCATGGTGTTAATTGTTGTTCATTTTCTTCAAGTAAACAATATAAAACCCAGAATAAATCATTAAAGACAAGAAATGAGCATAAAAGATGCCTCAGCGCAAGTGTTAATGTTAGTAAAAGAGCCCAAATTTCCAAAAATATTGCGAAAAACAACAATCTTCCATTATAGAGTGAATGTTTGAGGTGTATAGAAGGCATTTATTTAATTTTTAGAAATTTTAATTTTTCACATTTTTCCATGAAAAGTGCCAATACCCCCCCCTTTGGGTTCTAGGTGAAAATCTCACTCGACACGAATCAAACAAAAATGTTTCCATGCTGTGTATTGTTGTTCATTTTCATCAAATAAACAAAATAAAACCCAGAATAAATCATTAAAGACAAGAAATGAGCATAAAAGATGCCTCAGCGCAAGTGTTAATGTTAGTAAAAGAGCCCAAATTTCCAAAAATATTGCGAAAAACAACAATCTTCCATTATAGATTGAATGTTTGAGGTGTATAGAAGGCATTTATTTCATTTTTAGAAATTTTAATTTTTCACATTTTTCCATGAAAAGTGCCAATACCCCCCCCTTTTGGGTTCTAGGTGAAAATCTCACTCGACACGAATCAAACCAAAATGTTTCGATGGTGTGTATTAATGTTCATTTTCATCAAATAAACAAAATAAAACCCAGAATAAATCATTAAAGACAAGAAATGAGCATAAAAGATGCCTCAGCGCAAGTGTTAATGTTAGTAAAAGAGCCCAAATTTCCAAAAATATTGCGAAAAACAACAATCTTCCATTATAGAGTGAATGTTTGAGGTGTATAGAAGGCATTTATTTCATTTTTAGAAATTTTAATTTTTCACATTTTTCCATGAAAAGTGCCAATACCCCCCCCTTTGGGTTATAGGTGAAAATCTCACTCGACACGAATCAAACAAAAATGTTTCCATGGTGTGTATTGTTGTTCATTTTCATCAAATAAACAAAATAAAACCCAGAATATATCATTAAAGACAAGAAATGAGCATAAAAGATGCCTCAGCGCAAGTGTTAATGTTAGTAAAAGAGCCCAAATTTCCAAAAATATTGCGAAAAACAACAATCTTCCATTATAGAGTGAATGTTTGAGGTGTATAGAAGGCATTTATTTCATTTTAAGAAATTTTAATTTTTCACATTTTTCCATGAAAAGTGCCAATACCCCCCCTTTGGGTTCTAGGTGAAAATCTCACTCGACACGAATCAAAGAAAAATGATTCCATGGTGTGTATTGTTGTTAATTTTCTTCAAGTAAACAATATAAAACCCAGAATAAATCATTAAAGACAAGAAATGAGCATAAAAGATGCCTCAGCGCAGGTGTTAATGTTAGTAAAAGAGCCCAAATTTCCAAAAATATTGCGAAAAACAACAATCTTCCATTATAGAGTGAATGTTTGAGGTGTATAGAAGGCATTTATTTCATTTTTAGGAATTTTAATTTTTCACATTTTTCCATGAAAAGTGCCAATACCCCCCCTTTGGGTTCTAGGTGAAAATCTCACTCGACACGAATCAAAGAAAAATGATTCCATGGTGTGTATTGTTGTTCATTTTCTTCAAGTAAACAATATAAAACCCAGAATAAATCATTAAAGACAAGAAATGAGCATAAAAGATGCCTCAGCGCAAGTGTTAATGTTAGTAAAAGAGCCCAAATTTCCAAAAATATTGCGAAAAACAACAATCTTCCATTATAGAGTGAATGTTTGAGGTGTATAGAAGGCATTTATTTCATTTTTAGAAATTTTAATTTTTCACATTTTTCCATGAAAAGTGCCAATACCCCCCCTTTGAGTTATAAGTGAAAATCTCACTCGACACGAATCAAAGAAAAATGATTCCATGGTGTGTATTGTTGTTCATTTTCTTCAAGTAAACAATATAAAACCCAGAATAAATCATTAAAGACAAGAAATGAGCATAAAAGATGCCTCAGCGCAAGTGTTAATGTTAGTAAAAGAGCCCAAATTTCCAAAAATATTGCGAAAAACAACAATCTTCCATTATAGAGTGAATGTTTGAGGTGTATAGAAGGCATTTATTTCATTTTTAGAAATTTTAATTTTTTACATTTTTCCATGAAAAGTGCCAATACCCCCCCTTTGAGTTATAAGTGAAAATCTCACTCGACACGAATCAAAGAAAAATGATTCCATGGTGTGTATTGTTGTTCATTTTCTTCAAGTAAACAATATAAAACCCAGAATAAATCATTAAAGACAAGAAATGAGCATAAAAGATGCCTCAGCGCAAGTGTTAATGTTAGTAAAAGAGCCCAAATTTCCAAAAATATTGCGAAAAACAACAATCTTCCATTATAGAGTGAATGTTTGAGGTGTATAGAAGACATTTATTTCATTTTTAGGAATTTTAATTTTTCACATTTTTCCATGAAAAGTGCCAATACCCCCCCTTTGGGTTCTAGGTGAAAATCTCACTCGACACGAATCAAAGAAAAATGATTCCATGGTGTGTATTGTTGTTCATTTTCTTCAAGTAAACAATATAAAACCCAGAATAAATCATTAAAGACAAGAAATGAGCATAAAAGATGCCTCAGCGCAAGTGTTAATGTTAGTAAAAGAGCCCAAATTTCCAAAAATATTGCGAAAAACAACAATCTTCCATTATAGAGTGAATGTTTGAGGTGTATAGAAGGCATTTATTTCATTTTAAGAAATTTTAATTTTTCACATTTTTCCATGAAAAGTGCCAATACCCCCCCTTTGGGTTCTAGGTGAAAATCTCACTCGACACGAATCAAAGAAAAATGATTCCATGGTGTGTATTGTTGTTAATTTTCTTCAAGTAAACAATATAAAACCCAGAATAAATCATTAAAGACAAGAAATGAGCATAAAAAATGCCTCAGCGCAAGTGTTAATGTTAGTAAAAGAGCCCAAATTTCCAAAAATATTGCGAAAAACAACAATCTTCCATTATAGAGTGAATGTTTGAGGTGTATAGAAGGCATTTATTTCATTTTTAGGAATTTTAATTTTTCACATTTTTCCATGAAAAGTGCCAATACCCCCCCTTTGGGTTCTAGGTGAAAATCTCACTCGACACGAATCAAAGAAAAATGATTCCATGGTGTGTATTGTTGTTCATTTTCTTCAAGTAAACAATATAAAACCCAGAATAAATCATTAAAGACAAGAAATGAGCATAAAAGATGCCTCAGCGCAAGTGTTAATGTTAGTAAAAGAGCCCAAATTTCCAAAAATATTGCGAAAAACAACAATCTTCCATTATAGAGTGAATGTTTGAGGTGTATAGAAGGCATTTATTTCATTTTTAGAAATTTTAATTTTTCACATTTTTCCATGAAAAGTGCCAATACCCCCCCTTTGAGTTATAAGTGAAAATCTCACTCGACACGAATCAAAGAAAAATGATTCCATGGTGTGTATTGTTGTTCATTTTCTTCAAGTAAACAATATAAAACCCAGAATAAATCATTAAAGACAAGAAATGAGCATAAAAGATGCCTCAGCGCAAGTGTTAATGTTAGTAAAAGAGCCCAAATTTCCAAAAATATTGCGAAAAACAACAATCTTCCATTATAGAGTGAATGTTTTAGGTGTATAGAAGGCATTTATTTCATTTTAAGAAATTTTAATTTTTCACATTTTTCCATGAAAAGTGCCAATACCCCCCCCTTTGGGTTCTAGGTGAAAATCTCACTCGACAGGAATCAAAGAAAAATGATTCCATGGTGTGTATTGTTGTTCATTTTCTTCAAGTAAACAATATAAAACCCAGAATAAATCATTTAAGACAAGAAATGAGCATAAAAGATGCCTCAGCGCAAGTGTTAATGTTAGTAAAAGAGCCCAAATTTCCAAAAATATTGCGAAAAACAACAATCTTCCATTATAGAGTGAATGTTTGAGGTTTATAGAAGGCATTTATTTCATTTTAAGAAATTTTAATTTTTCACATTTTTCCATGAAAAGTGCCAATACCCCCCCTTTGGGTTCTAGGTGAAAATCTCACTCGACACGAATCAAAGAAAAATGATTCCATGGTGTGTATTGTTGTTAATTTTCTTCAAGTAAACAATATAAAACCCAGAATAAATCATTAAAGACAAGAAATGAGCATAAAAGATGCCTCAGCGCAAGTGTTAATGTTAGTAAAAGAGCCCAAATTTCCAAAAATATTGCGAAAAACAACAATCTTCCATTATAGAGTGAATGTCTGAGGTGTATAGAAGGCATTTATTTCATTTTTAGGAATTTTAATTTTTCACATTTTTCCATGAAAAGTGCCAATACCCCCCCTTTGGGTTCTAGGTGAAAATCTCACTCTACACGAATCAAACAAAAATGTTTCGATGGTGTGTATTAATGTTCATTTTCATCAAATAAACAAAATAAAACCCAGAATAAATCATTAAAGACAAGAAATGAGCATAAAAGATGCCTCAGCGCAAGTGTTAATGTTAGTAAAAGAGCCCAAATTTCCAAAAATATTGCGAAAAACAACAATCTTCCATTATAGAGTGAATGTTTGAGGTGTATAGAAGGCATTTATTTCATTTTTAGAAATTTTAATTTTTCACAATTTTCCATGAAAAGTGCCAATACCCCCCCCTTTGGGTTCTAGGAGAAAATCTCACTCGACACGAATCAAACAAAAATGTTTCCATGGTGTGTATTGTTGTTCATTTTCATCAAATAAACAAAATAAAACCCAGAATAAATCATTAAAGACAAGAAATGAGCATAAAAGATGCCTCAGCGCAAGTGTTAATGTTAGTAAAAGAGCCCAAATTTCCAAAAATATTGCGAAAAACAACAATCTTCCATTATAGAGTGAATGTTTGAGGTGTATAGAAGCTATTTATTTCATTTTTAGAAATTTTAATTTTTCACATTTTTCCATGAAAAGTGCCAATACCCCCCCTTTTGGGTTCTAGGTGAAAATCTCACTCGACACGAATCAAACAAAAATGTTTCGATGGTGTGTATTAATGTTCATTTTCATCAAATAAACAAAATAAAACCCAGAATAAATCATTAAAGACAAGAAATGAGCATAAAAGATGCCTCAGCGCAAGTGTTAATGTTAGTAAAAGAGCCCAAATTTCCAAAAATATTGCGAAAAACAACAATCTTCCATTATAGAGTGAATGTTTGAGGTGTATAGAAGGCATTTATTTCATTTTTAGAAATTTTAATTTTTCACATTTTTCCATGAAAAGTGCCAATACCCCCCCCTTTGGGTTATAGGTAAAAATCTCACTCGACACGAATCAAACAAAAATGTTTCCATGGTGTGTATTGTTGTTCATTTTCATCAAATAAACAAAATAAAACCCAGAATAAATCATTAAAGACAAGAAATGAGCATAAAAGATGCCTCAGCGCAAGTGTTAATGTTAGTAAAAGAGCCCAAATTTCCAAAAATATTGCGAAAAACAACAATCTTCCATTATAGAGTGAATGTTTGAGGTGTATAGAAGGCATTTATTTCATTTTTAGAAATTTTAATTTTTCACATTTTTCCATGAAAAGTGCCAATACCCCCCCCTTTTGGGTTCTAGGTGAAAATTTCACTCGATTTTCCATGGTGTGTATTGTTGTTCATTTTCATCAAATAAACAAAATAAAACCCAGAATAAATCATTAAAGACAAGAAATGAGCATAAAAGATGCCTCGGCGCAAGTGTTAATGTTAGTAAAAGAGCCCAAATTTCCAAAAATATTGCGAAAAACAACAATCTTCCATTATAGAGTGAATGTTTGAGGTGTATAGAAGGCATTTATTTCATTTTTAGAAATTTTAATTTTTCACATTTTTCCATGAAAAGTGCCAAAACCCCCCCTTTGGGTTATAAGTGAAAATCTCACTCGACACGAATCAAACAAAAATGTTTCCATGGTGTGTATTGTTGTTCATTTTCATCAAATAAACAAAATAAAACCCAAAATAAATCATTAAAGACAAGAAATGAGCATAAAAGATGCCTCAGCGCAAGTGTTAATGTTAGTAAAAGAGCCAAAATTTCCAAAAATATTGCGAAAAACAACAATCTTCCATTATAGAGTGAATGTTTGAGGTGTATAGAAGGCATTTATTTCATTTTTAGAAATTTTAATTTTTCACATTTTTCCATGAAAAGTGCCAATACCCCCCCCTTTGGGTTCTAGGTGAAAATCTCACTCGACACGAATCAAAGAAAAATGATTCCATGGTGTGTATTGTTGTTCATTTTCTTCAAGTAAACAATATAAAACCCAGAATAAATCATTAAAGACAAGAAATGAGCATAAAAGATGCCTCAGCGCAAGTGTTAATGTTAGTAAAAGAGCCCAAATTTCCAAAAATATTGCGAAAAACAACAATCTTCCATTATAGAGTGAATGTTTGAGGTGTATAGAAGGCATTTATTTCATTTTTAGAAATTTTAATTTTTCACATTTTTCCATGAAAAGTGCCAATACCCCCCCCTTTGGGTTCTAGGTGAAAATCTCACTCGACACGAATCAAAGAAAAATGATTCCATGGTGTGTATTGTTGTTCATTTTCTTCAAGTAAACAATATAAAACCCAGAATAAATCATTAAAGACAAGAAATGAGCATAAAAGATGCCTCAGCGCAAGTGTTAATGTTAGTAAAAGAGCCCAAATTTCCAAAAATATTGCGAAAAACAACAATCTTCCATTATAGAGTGAATGTTTGAGGTGTATAGAAGGCATTTATTTCATTTTAAGAAATTTTAATTTTTCACATTTTTCCATGAAAAGTGCCAATACCCCCCCCTTTTGGGTTCTAGGTGAAAATCTCACTCGACACGAATCAAACAAAAATGTTTCGATGGTGTGTATTAATGTTCATTTTCATCAAATAAACAAAATAAAACCCAGAATAAATCATTAAAGACAAGAAATGAGCATAAAAGATGCCTCAGCGCAAGTGTTAATGTTAGTAAAAGAGCCCAAATTTCCAAAAATATTGCGAAAAACAACAATCTTCCATTTTAGAGTGAATGTTTGAGGTGTATAGAAGGCATTTATTTCATTTTTAGAAATTTTAATTTTTCACATTTTTCCATGAAAAGTGCCAATACCCCCCCCTTTGGGTTATAGGTGAAAATCTCACTCGACACGAATCAAACAAAAATGTTTCCATGGTGTGTATTGTTGTTCATTTTCATCAAATAAACAAAATAAAACCCAGAATAAATCATTAAAGACAAGAAATGAGCATAAAAGGTGCCTCAGCGCAAGTGTTAATGTTAGTAAAAGAGCCCAAATTTCCAAAAATATTGCGAAAAACAACAATCTTCCATTATAGAGTGAATGTTTGAGGTGTATAGAAGGCATTTATTTCATTTTTAGAAATTTTAATTTTTCACAATTTTCCATGAAAAGTGCCAATACCCCCCCCTTTGGGTTCTAGGTGAAAATCTCACTCGACACGAATTAAAGAAAAATGATTCCATGGTGTGTATTGTTGTTCATTTTCTTCAAGTAAACAATATAAAACCCAGAATAAATCATTAAAGACAAGAAATGAGCATAAAAGATGCCTCAGCGCAAGTGTTAATGTTAGTAAAAGAGCCCAAATTTCCAAAAATATTGCGAAAAACAACAATCTTCCATTATAGAGTGAATGTTTGAGGTGTATATAAGGCATTTATTTCATTTTTAGGAATTTTAATTTTTCACATTTTTCCATGAAAAGTCCCAATACCCCCCCCTTTGGGTTCTAGGTGAAAATCTCACTCGACACGAATCAAAGAAAAATGATTCCATGGTGTTAATTGTTGTTCATTTTCTTCAAGTAAACAATATAAAACCCAGAATAAATCATTAAAGACAAGAAATGAGCATAAAAGATGCCTCAGCGCAAGTGTTAATGTTAGTAAAAGAGCCCAAATTTCCAAAAATATTGCGAAAAACAACAATCTTCCATTATAGAGTGAATGTTTGAGGTGTATAGAAGGCATTTATTTAATTTTTAGAAATTTTAATTTTTCACATTTTTCCATGAAAAGTGCCAATACCCCCCCCTTTGGGTTCTAGGTGAAAATCTCACTCGACACGAATCAAACAAAAATGTTTCCATGCTGTGTATTGTTGTTCATTTTCATCAAATAAACAAAATAAAACCCAGAATAAATCATTAAAGACAAGAAATGAGCATAAAAGATGCCTCAGCGCAAGTGTTAATGTTAGTAAAAGAGCCCAAATTTCCAAAAATATTGCGAAAAACAACAATCTTCCATTATAGATTGAATGTTTGAGGTGTATAGAAGGCATTTATTTCATTTTTAGAAATTTTAATTTTTCACATTTTTCCATGAAAAGTGCCAATACCCCCCCCTTTTGGGTTCTAGGTGAAAATCTCACTCGACACGAATCAAAGAAAAATGTTTCGATGGTGTGTATTAATGTTCATTTTCATCAAATAAACAAAATAAAACCCAGAATAAATCATTAAAGACAAGAAATGAGCATAAAAGATGCCTCAGCGCAAGTGTTAATGTTAGTAAAAGAGCCCAAATTTCCAAAAATATTGCGAAAAACAACAATCTTCCATTTTAGAGTGAATGTTTGAGGTGTATAGAAGGCATTTATTTCATTTTTAGAAATTTTAATTTTTCACATTTTTCCATGAAAAGTGCCAATACCCCCCCCTTTGGGTTATAGGTGAAAATCTCACTCGACACGAATCAAACAAAAATGTTTCCATGGTGTGTATTGTTGTTCATTTTCATCAAATAAACAAAATAAAACCCAGAATAAATCATTAAAGACAAGAAATGAGCATAAAAGATGCCTCAGCGCAAGTGTTAATGTTAGTAAAAGAGCCCAAATTTCCAAAAATATTGCGAAAAACAACAATCTTCCATTATAGAGTGAATGTTTGAGGTGTATAGAAGGCATTTATTTCATTTTTAGAAATTTTAATTTTTCACATTTTTCCATGAAAAGTGCCAAAACCCCCCCTTTGGGTTATAAGTGAAAATCTCACTCGACACGAATCAAACAAAAATGTTTCCATGGTGTGTATTGTTGTTCATTTTCATCAAATAAACAAAATAAAACCCAAAATAAATCATTAAAGACAAGAAATGAGCATAAAAGATGCCTCAGCGCAAGTGTTAATGTTAGTAAAAGAGCCAAAATTTCCAAAAATATTGCGAAAAACAACAATCTTCCATTATAGAGTGAATGTTTGAGGTGTATAGAAGGCATTTATTTCATTTTTAGAAATTTTAATTTTTCACATTTTTCCATGAAAAGTGCCAATACCCCCCCCTTTGGGTTCTAGGTGAAAATCTCACTCGACACGAATCAAAGAAAAATGATTCCATGGTGTGTATTGTTGTTCATTTTCTTCAAGTAAACAATATAAAACCCAGAATAAATCATTAAAGACAAGAAATGAGCATAAAAGATGCCTCAGCGCAAGTGTTAATGTTAGTAAAAGAGCCCAAATTTCCAAAAATATTGCGAAAAACAACAATCTTCCATTATAGAGTGAATGTTTGAGGTGTATAGAAGGCATTTATTTCATTTTTAGAAATTTTAATTTTTCACATTTTTCCATGAAAAGTGCCAATACCCCCCCCTTTGGGTTCTAGGTGAAAATCTCACTCGACACGAATCAAAGAAAAATGATTCCATGGTGTGTATTGTTGTTCATTTTCTTCAAGTAAACAATATAAAACCCAGAATAAATCATTAAAGACAAGAAATGAGCATAAAAGATGCCTCAGCGCAAGTGTTAATGTTAGTAAAAGAGCCCAAATTTCCAAAAATATTGCGAAAAACAACAATCTTCCATTATAGAGTGAATGTTTGAGGTGTATAGAAGGCATTTATTTCATTTTAAGAAATTTTAATTTTTCACATTTTTCCATGAAAAGTGCCAATACCCCCCCCTTTTGGGTTCTAGGTGAAAATCTCACTCGACACGAATCAAAGAAAAATGATTCCATGGTGTGTATTGTTGTTCATTTTCATCAAATAAACAAAATAAAACCCAGAATAAATCATTAAAGACAAGAAATGAGCATAAAAGATGCCTCAGCGCAAGTGTTAATGTTAGTAAAAGAGCCCAAATTTCCAAATATATTGCGAAAAACAACAATCTTCCATTATAGATTGAATGTTTGAGGTGTATAGAAGGCATTTATTTCATTTTTAGAAATTTTAATTTTTCACATTTTTCCATGAAAAGTGCCAATACCCCCCCCTTTTGGGTTCTAGGTGAAAATCTCACTCGACACGAATCAAACAAAAATGTTTCGATGGTGTGTATTAATGTTCATTTTCATCAAATAAACAAAATAAAACCCAGAATAAATCATTAAAGACAAGAAATGAGCATAAAAGATGCCTCAGCGCAAGTGTTAATGTTAGTAAAAGAGCCCAAATTTCCAAAAATATTGCGAAAAACAACAATCTTCCATTTTAGAGTGAATGTTTGAGGTGTATAGAAGGCATTTATTTCATTTTTAGAAATTTTAATTTTTCACATTTTTCCATGAAAAGTGCCAATACCCCCCCCTTTGGGTTATAGGTGAAAATCTCACTCGACACGAATCAAACAAAAATGTTTCCATGGTGTGTATTGTTGTTCATTTTCATCAAATAAACAAAATAAAACCCAGAATAAATCATTAAAGACAAGAAATGAGCATAAAAGATGCCTCAGCGCAAGTGTTAATGTTAGTAAAAGAGCCCAAATTTCCAAAAATATTGCGAAAAACAACAATCTTCCATTATAGAGTGAATGTTTGAGGTGTATAGAAGGCATTTATTTCATTTTTAGAAATTTTAATTTTTCACAATTTTCCATGAAAAGTGCCAATACCCCCCCCTTTGGGTTCTAGGTGAAAATCTCACTCGACAGGAATCAAAGAAAAATGATTCCATGGTGTGTATTGTTGTTCATTTTCTTCAAGTAAACAATATAAAACCCAGAATAAATCATTAAAGACAAGAAATGAGCATAAAAGATGCCTCAGCGCAAGTGTTAATGTTAGTAAAAGAGCCCAAATTTCCAAAAATATTGCGAAAAACAACAATCTTCCATTATAGAGTGAATGTTTGAGGTGTATATAAGGCATTTATTTCATTTTTAGGAATTTTAATTTTTCACATTTTTCCATGAAAAGTCCCAATACCCCCCCCTTTGGGTTCTAGGTGAAAATCTCACTCGACACGAATCAAAGAAAAATGATTCCATGGTGTTAATTGTTGTTCATTTTCTTCAAGTAAACAATATAAAACCCAGAATAAATCATTAAAGACAAGAAATGAGCATAAAAGATGCCTCAGCGCAAGTGTTAATGTTAGTAAAAGAGCCCAAATTTCCAAAAATATTGCGAAAAACAACAATCTTCCATTATAGAGTGAATGTTTGAGGTGTATAGAAGGCATTTATTTAATTTTTAGAAATTTTAATTTTTCACATTTTTCCATGAAAAGTGCCAATACCCCCCCCTTTGGGTTCTAGGTGAAAATCTCACTCGACACGAATCAAACAAAAATGTTTCCATGCTGTGTATTGTTGTTCATTTTCATCAAATAAACAAAATAAAACCCAGAATAAATCATTAAAGACAAGAAATGAGCATAAAAGATGCCTCAGCGCAAGTGTTAATGTTAGTAAAAGAGCCCAAATTTCCAAAAATATTGCGAAAAACAACAATCTTCCATTATAGATTGAATGTTTGAGGTGTATAGAAGGCATTTATTTCATTTTTAGAAATTTTAATTTTTCACATTTTTCCATGAAAAGTGCCAATACCCCCCCCTTTTGGGTTCTAGGTGAAAATCTCACTCGACACGAATCAAACAAAAATGTTTCGATGGTGTGTATTAATGTTCATTTTCATCAAATAAACAAAATAAAACCCAGAATAAATCATTAAAGACAAGAAATGAGCATAAAAGATGCCTCAGCGCAAGTGTTAATGTTAGTAAAAGAGCCCAAATTTCCAAAAATATTGCGAAAAACAACAATCTTCCATTTTAGAGTGAATGTTTGAGGTGTATAGAAGGCATTTATTTCATTTTTAGAAATTTTAATTTTTCACATTTTTCCATGAAAAGTGCCAATACCCCCCCCTTTGGGTTATAGGTGAAAATCTCACTCGACACGAATCAAACAAAAATGTTTCCATGGTGTGTATTGTTGTTCATTTTCATCAAATAAACAAAATAAAACCCAGAATAAATCATTAAAGACAAGAAATGAGCATAAAAGATGCCTCAGCGCAAGTGTTAATGTTAGTAAAAGAGCCCAAATTTCCAAAAATATTGCGAAAAACAACAATCTTCCATTATAGAGTGAATGTTTGAGGTGTATAGAAGGCATTTATTTCATTTTTAGAAATTTTAATTTTTCACAATTTTCCATGAAAAGTGCCAATACCCCCCCCCTTTGGGTTCTAGGTGAAAATCTCACTCGACACGAATCAAAGAAAAATGATTCCATGGTGTGTATTGTTGTTCATTTTCTTCAAGTAAACAATATAAAACCCAGAATAAATCATTAAAGACAAGAAATGAGCATAAAAGATGCCTCAGCGCAAGTGTTAATGTTAGTAAAAGAGCCCAAATTTCCAAAAATATTGCGAAAAACAACAATCTTCCATTATAGAGTGAATGTTTGAGGTGTATAGAAGGCATTTATTTCATTTTTAGGAATTTTAATTTTTCACATTTTTCCATGAAAAGTCCCAATACCCCCCCCTTTGGGTTCTAGGTGAAAATCTCACTCGACACGAATCAAAGAAAAATGATTCCATGGTGTTAATTGTTGTTCATTTTCTTCAAGTAAACAATATAAAACCCAGAATAAATCATTAAAGACAAGAAATGAGCATAAAAGATGCCTCAGCGCAAGTGTTAATGTTAGTAAAAGAGCCCAAATTTCCAAAAATATTGCGAAAAACAACAATCTTCCATTATAGAGTGAATGTTTGAGGTGTATAGAAGGCATTTATTTAATTTTTAGAAATTTTAATTTTTCACATTTTTCCATGAAAAGTGCCAATACCCCCCCCTTTGGGTTCTAGGTGAAAATCTCACTCGACACGAATCAAACAAAAATGTTTCCATGCTGTGTATTGTTGTTCATTTTCATCAAATAAACAAAATAAAACCCAGAATAAATCATTAAAGACAAGAAATGAGCATAAAAGATGCCTCAGCGCAAGTGTTAATGTTAGTAAAAGAGCCCAAATTTCCAAAAATATTGCGAAAAACAACAATCTTCCATTATAGATTGAATGTTTGAGGTGTATAGAAGGCATTTATTTCATTTTTAGAAATTTTAATTTTTCACATTTTTCCATGAAAAGTGCCAATACCCCCCCCTTTTGGGTTCTAGGTGAAAATCTCACTCGACACGAATCAAACAAAAATGTTTCGATGGTGTGTATTAATGTTCATTTTCATCAAATAAACAAAATAAAACCCAGAATAAATCATTAAAGACAAGAAATGAGCATAAAAGATGCCTCAGCGCAAGTGTTAATGTTAGTAAAAGAGCCCAAATTTCCAAAAATATTGCGAAAAACAACAATCTTCCATTATAGAGTGAATGTTTGAGGTGTATAGAAGGCATTTATTTCATTTTTAGAAATTTTAATTTTTCACATTTTTCCATTTAAAATCCCAATACCCCCCCCTTTGGGTTATAGGTGAAAATCTCACTCGACACGAATCAAACAAAAATGTTTCCATGGTGTGTATTGTTGTTCATTTTCATCAAATAAACAAAATAAAACCCAGAATAAATCATTAAAGACAAGAAATGAGCATAAAAGATGCCTCAGCGCAATTGTTAATGTTAGTAAAAGAGCCCAAATTTCCAAAAATATTGCGAAAAACAACAATCTTCCATTAAAGAGTGAATGTTTGAGGTGTATAGAAGGCATTTATTTCATTTTTAGAAATTTTAATTTTTCACAATTTTCCATGAAAAGTGCCAATACCCCCCCCTTTGGGTTCTAGGTGAAAATCTCACTCGACACGAATCAAACAAAAATGTTTCCATGGTGTGTATTGTTGTTCATTTTCATCAAATAAACAAAATAAAACCCAGAATAAATCATTAAAGACAAGAAATGAGCATAAAAGATGCCTCAGCGCAAGTGTTAATGTTAGTAAAAGAGCCCAAATTTCCAAAAATATTGCGAAAAACAACAATCTTCCATTATAGAGTGAATGTTTGAGGTGTATAGAAGGCATTTATTTCATTTTTAGAAATTTTAATTTTTCACATTTTTCCATGAAAAGTGCCAAAACCCCCCCTTTGGCTTCTAGGTGAAAATCTCACTCGACACGAATCAAAGAAAAATGATTCCATGGTGTGTATTGTTGTTCATTTTCTTCAAGTAAACAATATAAAACCCAGAATAAATCATTAAAGACAAGAAATGAGCATAAAAGATGCCTCAGCGCAAGTGTTAATGTTAGTAAAAGAGCCCAAATTTCCAAAAATATTGCGAAAAACAACAATCTTCCATTATAGAGTGAATGTTTGAGGTGTATAGAAGGCATTTATTTCATTTTTAGAAATTTTAATTTTTCACAATTTTCCATGAAAAGTGCCAATACCCCACCCTTTTGGGTTCTAGGTGAAAATCTCACTCGACACGAATCAAACAAAAATGTTTCGATGGTGTGTATTAATGTTCATTTTCATCAAATAAACAAAATAAAACCCAGAATAAATCATTAAAGACAAGAAATGAGCATAAAAGATGCCTCAGCGCAAGTGTTAATGTTAGTAAAAGAGCCCAAATTTCCAAAAATATTGCGAAAAACAACAATCTTCCATTATAGAGTGAATGTTTGAGGTGTATAGAAGGCATTTATTTCATTTTTAGAAATTTTAATTTTTCACATTTTTCCATGAAAAGTGCCAATACCCCCCCCTTTGGGTTCTAGGTGAAAATCTCACTCGACACGAATCAAAGAAAAATGATTCCATGGTGTGTATTGTTGTTCATTTTCTTCAAGTAAACAATATAAAACCCAGAATAAATCATTAAAGACAAGAAATGAGCATAAAAGATGCCTCAGCGCAAGTGTTAATGTTAGTAAAAGAGCCCAAATTTCCAAAAATATTGCGAAAAACAACAATCTTCCATTATAGAGTGAATGTTTGAGGTGTATAGAAGGCATTTATTTCATTTTTAGAAATTTTAATTTTTCACAATTTTCCATGAAAAGTGCCAATACCCCCCCCTTTGGGTTCTAGGTGAAAATCTCACTCGACACGAATCAAACAAAAATGTTTCCATGCTGTGTATTGTTGTTCATTTTCATCAAATAAACAAAATAAAACCCAGAATAAATCATTAAAGACAAGAAATGAGCATAAAAGATGCCTCAGCGCAAGTGTTAATGTTAGTAAAAGAGCCCAAATTTCCACAAATATTGCGAAAAACAACAATCTTCTATTATAGAGTGAATGTTTGAGGTGTATAGAAGGCATTTATTTCATTTTTAGAAATTTTAATTTTTCACATTTTTCCATGAAAAGTGCCAATACCCCCCCCTTTGGGTTCTAGGTGAAAATCTCACTCGACACGAATCAAAGAAAAATGATTCCATGGTGTGTATTGTTGTTCATTTTCTTCAAGTAAACAATATAAAACCCAGAATAAATCATTAAAGACAAGAAATGAGCATAAAAGATGCCTCAGCGCAAGTGTTAATGTTAGTAAAAGAGCCCAAATTTCCAAAAATATTGCGAAAAACAACAATCTTCCATTATAGAGTGAATGTTTGAGGTGTATAGAAGGCATTTATTTCATTTTAAGAAATTTTAATTTTTCACATTTTTCCATGAAAAGTGCCAATACCCCCCCCTTTTTGGGTTCTAGGTGAAAATCTCACTCGACACGAATCAAAGAAAAATGATTCCATGGTGTGTATTGTTGTTCATTTTCATCAAATAAACAAAATAAAACCCAGAATAAATCATTAAAGACAAGAAATGAGCATAAAAGATGCCTCAGCGCAAGTGTTAATGTTAGTAAAAGAGCCCAAATTTCCAAAAATATTGCGAAAAAAGACAATCTTCCATTATAGAGTGAATGTTTGAGGTGTATAGAAGGCATTTATTTCATTTTTAGAAATTTTAATTTTTCACATTTTTCCATGAAAAGTGCCAATACCCCCCCTTTTGGGTTCTAGGTGAAAATCTCACTCGACACGAATCAAACAAAAATGTTTCGATGGTGTGTATTAATGTTCATTTTCATCAAATAAACAAAATAAAACCCAGAATAAATCATTAAAGACAAGAAATGAGCATAAAAGATGCCTCAGCGCAAGTGTTAATGTTAGTAAAAGAGCCCAAATTTCCAAAAATATTGCGAAAAACAACAATCTTCCATTTTAGAGTGAATGTTTGAGGTGTATAGAAGGCATTTATTTCATTTTTAGAAATTTTAATTTTTCACATTTTTCCATGAAAAGTGCCAATACCCCCCCCTTTGGGTTATAGGTGAAAATCTCACTCGACACGAATCAAACAAAAATGTTTCCATGGTGTGTATTGTTGTTCATTTTCATCAAATAAACAAAATAAAACCCAGAATAAATCATTAAAGACAAGAAATGAGCATAAAAGATGCCTCAGCGCAAGTGTTAATGTTAGTAAAAGAGCCCAAATTTCCAAAAATATTGCGAAAAACAACAATCTTCCATTATAGAGTGAATGTTTGAGGTGTATAGAAGGCATTTATTTCATTTTTAGAAATTTTAATTTTTCACAATTTTCCATGAAAAGTGCCAATACCCCCCCCTTTGGGTTCTAGGTGAAAATCTCACTCGACACGAATCAAAGAAAAATGATTTCATGGTGTGTATTGTTGTTCATTTTCTTCAAGTAAACAATATAAAACCCAGAATAAATCATTAAAGACAAGAAATGAGCATAAAAGATGCCTCAGCGCAAGTGTTAATGTTAGTAAAAGAGCCCAAATTTCCAAAAATATTGCGAAAAACAACAATCTTCCATTATAGAGTGAATGTTTGAGGTGTATAGAAGGCATTTATTTCATTTTTAGAAATTTTAATTTTTCACATTTTTCCATGAAAAGTGCCAATACCCCCCCCTTTGGGTTATAGGTAAAAATCTCACTCGACACGAATCAAACAAAAATGTTTCCATGGTGTGTATTGTTGTTCATTTTCATCAAATAAACAAAATAAAACCCAGAATAAATCATTAAAGACAAGAAATGAGCATAAAAGATGCCTCAGCGCAAGTGTTAATGTTAGTAAAAGAGCCCAAATTTCCCAAAATATTGCGAAAAACAACAATCTTCCATTATAGAGTGAATGTTTGAGGTGTATAAAAGACATTTATTTCATTTTTAGGAATTTTAATTTTTCACATTTTTCCATGAAAAGTGCCAATACCCCCCCCTTTGGGTTCTAGGTGAAAATCTCACTCGACACGAATCAAAGAAAAATGATTCCATGGTGTGTATTGTTGTTCATTTTCTTCAAGTAAACAATATAAAACCCAGAATAAATCATTAAAGACAAGAAATGAGCATAAAAGATGCCTCAGCGCAAGTGTTAATGTTAGTAAAAGAGCCCAAATTTCCAAAAATATTGCGAAAAACAACAATCTTCCATTATAGAGTGAATGTTTGAGGTGTATAGAAGGCATTTATTTCATTTTTAGAAATTTTAATTTTTCACATTTTTCCATGAAAAGTGCCAATACCCCCCCCTTTGGGTTCTAGGTGAAAATCTCACTCGACACGAATCAAAGAAAAATGATTCCATGGTGTGTATTGTTGTTCATTTTCTTCAAGTAAACAATATAAAACCCAGAATAAATCATTAAAGACAAGAAATGAGCATAAAAGATGCCTCAGCGCGGGTGTTAATGTTAGTAAAAGAGCCCAAATTTCCAAAAATATTGCGAAAAACAACAATCTTCCATTATAGAGTGAATGTTTGAGGTGTATAGAAGGCATTTATTTCATTTTTAGGAATTTTAATTTTTCACATTTTTCCATGAAAAGTGCCAATACCCCCCCCTTTGGGTTCTAGGTGAAAATCTCACTCGACACGAATCAAAGAAAAATGATTCCATGGTGTTAATTGTTGTTCATTTTCTTCAAGTAAACAATATAAAACCCAGAATAAATCATTAAAGACAAGAAATGAGCATAAAAGATGCCTCAGCGCAAGTGTTAATGTTAGTAAAAGAGCCCAAATTTCCAAAAATATTGCGAAAAACAACAATCTTCCATTATAGAGTGAATGTTTGAGGTGTATAGAAGGCATTTATTTAATTTTTAGAAATTTTAATTTTTCACATTTTTCCATGAAAAGTGCCAATACCCCCCCCTTTGGGTTCTAGGTGAAAATCTCACTCGACACGAATCAAACAAAAATGTTTCCATGCTGTGTATTGTTGTTCATTTTCATCAAATAAACAAAATAAAACCCAGAATAAATCATTAAAGACAAGAATGAGCATAAAAGATGCCTCAGCGCAAGTGTTAATGTTAGTAAAAGAGCCCAAATTTCGAAAAATATTGCGAAAAACAACAATCTTCCATTATAGATTGAATGTTTGAGGTGTATAGAAGGCATTTATTTCATTTTTAGAAATTTTAATTTTTCACATTTTTCCATGAAAAGTGCCAATACCCCCCCCTTTTGGGTTCTAGGTGAAAATCTCACTCGACACGAATCAAACAAAAATGTTTCGATGGTGTGTATTAATGTTCATTTTCATCAAATAAACAAAATAAAACCCAGAATAAATCATTAAAGACAAGAAATGAGCATAAAAGATGCCTCAGCGCAAGTGTTAATGTTAGTAAAAGAGCCCAAATTTCCAAAAATATTGCGAAAAACAACAATCTTCCATTATCGAGTGAATGTTTGAGGTGTATAGAAGGCATTTATTTCATTTTTAGAAATTTTAATTTTTCACATTTTTCCATGAAAAGTGCCAATACCCCCCCCTTTGGGTTATAGGTGAAAATCTCACTCGACACGAATCAAACAAAAATGTTTCCATGGTGTGTATTGTTGTTCATTTTCATCAAATAAACAAAATAAAACCCAGAATAAATCATTAAAGACAAGAAATGAGCATAAAAGATGCCTCAGCGCAAGTGTTAATGTTAGTAAAAGAGCCCAAATTTCCAAAAATATTGCGAAAAACAACAATCTTCCATTATAGAGTGAATGTTTGAGGTGTATAGAAGGCATTTATTTCATTTTTAGAAATTTTAATTTTTCACATTTTTCCATGAAAAGTGCCAATACCCCCCCCTTTGGGTTCTAGGTGAAAATCTCACTCGACACGAATCAAAGAAAAATGATTCCATGGTGTGTATTGTTGTTCATTTTCTTCAAGTAAACAATATAAAACCCAGAATAAATCATTAAAGACAAGAAATGAGCATAAAAGATGCCTCAGCGCAAGTGTTAATGTTAGTAAAAGAGCCCAAATTTCCAAAAATATTGCGAAAAACAACAATCTTCCATTATAGAGTGAATGTTTGAGGTGTATAGAAGGCATTTATTTCATTTTTAGAAATTTTAATTTTTCACAATTTTCCATGAAAAGTGCCAATACCCCCCCCTTTGGGTTCTAGGTGAAAATCTCACTCGACACGAATCAAACAAAAATGTTTCCATGCTGTGTATTGTTGTTCATTTTCATCAAATAAACAAAATAAAACCCAGAATAAATCATTAAAGACAAGAAATGAGCATAAAAGATGCCTCAGCGCAAGTGTTAATGTTAGTAAAAGAGCCCAAATTTCCAAAAATATTGCGAAAAACAACAATCTTCCATTATAGAGTGAATGTTTGAGGTGTATAGAAGGCATTTATTTCATTTTTAGAAATTTTAATTTTTCACATTTTTCCATGAAAAGTGCCAATACCCCCCCCCTTTTGGGTTCTAGGTGAAAATCTCACTCGACACGAATCAAACAAAAATGTTTCGATGGTGTGTATTAATGTTCATTTTCATCAAATAAACAAAATAAAACCCAGAATAAATCATTAAAGACAAGAAATGAGCATAAAAGATGCCTCAGCGCAAGTGTTAATGTTAGTAAAAGAGCCCAAATTTCCAAAAATATTGCGAAAAACAACAATCTTCCATTATAGAGTGAATGTTTGAGGTGTATAGAAGGCATTTATTTCATTTTTAGAAATTTTAATTTTTCACATTTTTCCATGAAAAGTGCCAATACCCCCCCCTTTGGGTTATAGGTAAAAATCTCACTCGACACGAATCAAACAAAAATGTTTCCATGGTGTGTATTGTTGTTCATTTTCATCAAATAAACAAAATAAAACCCAGAATAAATCATTAAAGACAAGAAATGAGCATAAAAGATGCCACAGCGCAAGTGTTAATGTTAGTAAAAGAGCCCAAATTTCCAAAAATATTGCGAAAAACAACAATCTTCCATTATAGAGTGAATGTTTGAGGTGTATAGAAGGCATTTATTTCATTTTTAGAAATTTTAATTTTTCACATTTTTCCATGAAAAGTGCCAAAACCCCCCCTTTGGGTTATAAGTGAAAATCTCACTCGACACGAATCAAACAAAAATGTTTCCATGGTGTGTATTGTTGTTCATTTTCATCAAATAAACAAAATAAAACCCAAAATAAATCATTAAAGACAAGAAATGAGCATAAAAGATGCCTCAGCGCAAGTGTTAATGTTAGTAAAAGAGCCCAAATTTCCAAAAATATTGCGAAAAACAACAATCTTCCATTATAAAGTGAATGTTTGAGGTGTATAGAAGGCATTTATTTCATTTTTAGAAATTTTAATTTTTCACATTTTTCCATGAAAAGTGCCAATACCCCATCCTTTGGGTTCTAGGTGAAAATCTCACTCGACACGAATCAAAGAAAAATGATTCCATGGTGTGTATTGTTGTTCATTTTCTTCAAGTAAACAATATAAAACCCAGAATAAATCATTAAAGACAAGAAATGAGCATAAAAGATGCCTCAGCGCAAGTGTTAATGTTAGTAAAAGAGCCCAAATTTCCAAAAATATTGCGAAAAACAACAATCTTCCATTATAGAGTGAATGTTTGAGGTGTATAGAAGGCATTTATTTCATTTTTAGGAATTTTAATTTTTCACATTTTTCCATGAAAAGTGCCAATACCCCCCCCTTTGGGTTCTAGGTGAAAATCTCACTCGACACGAATCAAAGAAAAATGATTCCATGGTGTTAATTGTTGTTCATTTTCTTCAAGTAAACAATATAAAACCCAGAATATATCATTAAAGACAAGAAATGAGCATAAAAGATGCCTCAGCGCAAGTGTTAATGTTAGTAAAAGAGCCCAAATTTCCAAAAATATTGCGAAAAACAACAATCTTCCATTATAGAGTGAATGTTTGAGGTGTATAGAAGGCATTTATTTCATTTTTAGAAATTTTAATTTTTCACATTTTTCCATGAAAAGTGCCAATACCCCCCCCTTTGGGTTCTAGGTGAAAATCTCACTCGACACGAATCAAACAAAAATGTTTCCATGCTGTGTATTGTTGTTCATTTTCATCAAATAAACAAAATAAAACCCAGAATAAATCATTAAAGACAAGAAATGAGCATAAAAGATGCCTCAGCGCAAGTGTTAATGTTAGTAAAAGAGCCCAAATTTCCAAAAATATTGCGAAAAACAACAATCTTCCATTACAGATTGAATGTTTGAGGTGTATAGAAGGCATTTATTTCATTTTTAGAAATTTTAATTTTTCACATTTTTCCATGAAAAGTCCCAATACCCCCCCCTTTGGGTTCTAGGTGAAAATCTCACTCGACACGAATCAAAGAAAATAGATTCCATGGTGTGTATTGTTGTTCATTTTCTTCAAGTAAACAATATAAAACCCAGAATAAATCATTAAAGACAAGAAATGAGCATAAAAGATGCCTCAGCGCAAGTGTTAATGTTAGTAAAAGAGCCCAAATTTCCAAAAATATTGCGAAAAACAACAATCTTCCATTATAGAGTGAATGTTTGAGGTGTATAGAAGGCATTTATTTCATTTTTAGAAATTTTAATTTTTCACATTTTTCCATGAAAAGTGCCAATACCCCCCCCTTTGGGTTCTAGGTGAAAATCTCACTCGACACGAATCAAACAAAAATTTTTCCATGGTGTGTATTGTTGTTCATTTTCATCAAATAAACAAAATAAAACCCAGAATAAATCATTAAAGACAAGAAATGAGCATAAAAGATGCCTCAGCGCAAGTGTTAATGTTAGTAAAAGAGCCCAAATTTCCAAAAATATTGCGAAAAACAACAATCTTCCATTATAGAGTGAATGTTTGAGGTGTATAGAAGGCATTTATTTCATTTTTAGAAATTTTAATTTTTCACATTTTTCCATGAAAAGTGCCAATACCCCCCCTTTGGGTTCTAGGTGAAAATCTCACTCGACACGAATCAAAGAAAAATGATTCCATGGTGTGTATTGTTGTTCATTTTCTTCAAGTAAACAATATAAAACCCAGAATAAATCATTAAAGACAAGAAATGAGCATAAAAGATGCCTCAGCGCAAGTGTTAATGTTAGTAAAAGAGCCCAAATTTCCAAAAATATTGCGAAAAACAACAATCTTCCATTATAGAGTGAATGTTTGAGGTGTATAGAAGGCATTTATTTCATTTTTAGGAATTTTAATTTTTCACATTTTTCCATGAAAAGTGCCAATACCCCCCCTTTGGGTTCTAGGTGAAAATCTCACTCGACACGAATCAAAGAAAAATGATTCCATGGTGTGTATTGTTGTTCATTTTCTTCAAGTAAACAATATAAAACCCAGAATAAATCATTAAAGACAAGAAATGAGCATAAAAGATGCCTCAGCGCAAGTGTTAATGTTAGTAAAAGAGCCCAAATTTCCAAAAATATTGCGAAAAACAACAATCTTCCATTATAGAGTGAATGTTTGAGGTGTATAGAAGGCATTTATTTCATTTTTAGAAATTTTAATTTTTCCCATTTTTCCATGAAAAGTGCCAATACCCCCCCTTTGGGTTCTAGGTGAAAATCTCACTCGACACGAATCAAAGAAAAATGATTCCATGGTGTGTATTGTTGTTAATTTTCTTCAAGTAAACAATATAAAACCCAGAATAAATCATTAAAGACAAGAAATGAGCATAAAAGATGCCTCAGCGCAAGTGTTAATGTTAGTAAAAGAGCCCAAATTTCCAAAAATATTGCGAAAAACAACAATCTTCCATTATAGAGTGAATGTTTGAGGTGTATAGAAGGCATTTATTTCATTTTTAGAAATTTTAATTTTTCACATTTTTCCATGAAAAGTGCCAATACCCCCCCCCTTTTGGGTTCTAGGTGAAAATCTCACTCGACACGAATCAAACAAAAATGTTTCGATGGTGTGTATTAATGTTCATTTTCATCAAATAAACAAAATAAAACCCAGAATAAATCATTAAAGACAAGAAATGAGCATAAAAGATGCCTCAGGGCAAGTGTTAATGTTAGTAAAAGAGCCCAAATTTCCAAAAATATTGCGAAAAACAACAATCTTCCATTATAGAGTGAATGTTTGAGGTGTATAGAAGGCATTTATTTCATTTTTAGAAATTTTAATTTTTCACATTTTTCCATGAAAAGTGCCAATACCCCCCCCTTTGGGTTATAGGTAAAAATCTCACTCGACACGAATCAAACAAAAATGTTTCCATGGTGTGTATTGTTGTTCATTTTCATCAAATAAACAAAATAAAACCCAGAATAAATCATTAAAGACAAGAAATGAGCATAAAAGATGCCTCAGCGCAAGTGTTAATGTTAGTAAAAGAGCCCAAATTTCCAAAAATATTGCGAAAAACAACAATCTTCCATTATAGAGTGAATGTTTGAGGTGTATAGAAGGCATTTATTTCATTTTTAGAAATTTTAATTTTTCACATTCTTCCATGAAAAGTGCCAATACCCCCCCCTTTGGGTTCTAGGTGAAAATCTCACTCGACACGAATCAAAGAAAAATGATTCCATGGTGTGTATTGTTGTTCATTTTCTTCAAGTAAACAATATAAAACCCAGAATAAATCATTAAAGACAAGAAATGAGCATAAAAGATGCCTCAGCGCAAGTGTTAATGTTAGTAAAAGAGCCCAAATTTCCAAAAATATTGCGAAAAACAACAATCTTCCATTATAGAGTGAATGTTTGAGGTGTATAGAAGGCATTTATTTCATTTTTAGGAATTTTAATTTTTCACATTTTTCCATGAAAAGTGCCAATACCCCCCCCTTTGGGTTCTAGGTGAAAATCTCACTCGACACGAATCAAAGAAAAATGATTCCATGGTGTGTATTGTTGTTCATTTTCTTCAAGTAAACAATATAAAACCCAGAATAAATCATTAAAGACAAGAAATGAGCATAAAAGATGCCTCAGCGCAAGTGTTAATGTTAGTAAAAGAGCCCAAATTTCCAAAAATATTGCGAAAAACAACAATCTTCCATTATAGAGTGAATGTTTGAGGTGTATAGAAGGCATTTATTTCATTTTTAGGAATTTTAATTTTTCACATTTTTCCATGAAAAGTGCCAATACCCCCCCCTTTGGGTTCTAGGTGAAAATCTCACTGGACACGAATCAAACAAAAATGTTTCCATGCTGTGTATTGTTGTTCATTTTCATCAAATAAACAAAATAAAACCCAGAATAAATCATTAAAGACAAGAAATGAGCATAAAAGATGCCTCAGCGCAAGTGTTAATGTTAGTAAAAGAGCCCAAATTTCCAAAAATATTGCGAAAAACAACAATCTTCCATTATAGATTGAATGTTTGAGGTGTATAGAAGGCATTTATTTCATTTTTAGAAATTTTAATTTTTCACATTTTTCCATGAAAAGTGCCAATACCCCCCCCTTTTGGGTTATAGGTGAAAATCTCACTCGACACGAATCAAACAAAAATGTTTCGATGGTGTGTATTAATGTTCATTTTCATCAAATAAACAAAATAAAACCCAGAATAAATCATTAAAGACAAGAAATGAGCATAAAAGATGCCTCAGCGCAAGTGTTAATGTTAGTAAAAGAGCCCAAATTTCCAAAAATATTGCGAAAAACAACAATCTTCCATTATAGAGTGAATGTTTGAGGTGTATAGAAGGCATTTATTTCATTTTTAGAAATTTTAATTTTTCACATTTTTCCATGAAAAGTGCCATTACCCCCCCCTTTGGGTTTTAGGTGAAAATCTCACTCGACACGAATCAAACAAAAATGTTTCCATGGTGTGTATTGTTGTTCATTTTCATCAAATAAACAAAATAAAACCCAGAATAAATCATTAAAGACAAGAAATGAGCATAAAAGATGCCTCAGCGCAAGTGTTAATGTTAGTAAAAGAGCCCAAATTTCCAAAAATATTGCGAAAAACAACAATCTTCCATTATAGAGTGAATGTTTGAGGTGTATAGAAGGCATTTATTTCATTTTTAGAAATTTTAATTTTTCACATTTTTCCATGAAAAGTGCCAATACCCCCCCCCTTTGGGTTCTAGGTGAAAATCTCACTCGACACGAATCAAAGAAAAATGATTCCATGGTGTGTATTGTTGTTCATTTTCTTCAAGTAAACAATATAAAACCCAGAATAAATCATTAAAGACAAGAAATGAGCATAAAAGATGCCTCAGCGCAAGTGTTAATGTTAGTAAAAGAGCCCAAATTTCCAAAAATATTGCGAAAAACAACAATCTTCCATTATAGAGTGAATGTTTGAGGTGTATAGAAGGCATTTATTTCATTTTTAGAAATTTTAATTTTTCACATTTTTCCATGAAAAGTGCCAATACCCCCCCCTTTGGGTTATAGGTGAAAATCTCACTCGACACGAATCAAACAAAAATGTTTCCATGGTGTGTATTGTTGTTCATTTTCATCAAATAAAACCCAGAATAAATCATTAAAGACAAGAAATGAGCATAAAAGATGCCTCAGCGCAAGTGTTAATGTTAGTAAAAGAGCCCAAATTTCCAAAAATATTGCGAAAAACAACAATCTTCCATTATAGAGTGAATGTTTGAGGTGTATAGAAGGCATTTATTTCATTTTTAGAAATTTTAATTTTTCACATTTTTCCATGAAAAGTGCCAATACCCCCCCCTTTGGGTTATAGGTGAAAATCTCACTCGACACGAATAAAAGAAAAATGATTCCATGGTGTGTATTGTTGTTCATTTTCTTCAAGTAAACAATATAAAACCCAGAATAAATCATTAAAGACAAGAAATGAGCATAAAAGATGCCTCAGCGCAAGTGTTAATGTTAGTAAAAGAGCCCAAATTTCCAAAAATATTGCGAAAAACAACAATCTTCCATTATAGAGTGAATGTTTGAGGTGTATAGAAGGCATTTATTTCATTTTTAGGAATTTATATTTTTCACATTTTTCCATGAAAAGTGCCAATACCCCCCCCTTTGGGTTCTAGGTGAAAATCTCACCCGACACGAATCAAAGAAAAATGATTCCATGGTGTGTATTGTTGTTCATTTTCTTCAAGTAAACAATATAAAACCCAGAATAAATCATTAAAGACAAGAAATGAGCATAAAAGATGCCTCAGCGCAAGTGTTAATGTTAGTAAAAGAGCCCAAATTTCCAAAAATATTGCGAAAAACAACAATCTTCCATTATAGAGTGAATGTTTGAGGTGTATAGAAGGCATTTATTTCATTTTTAGAAATTTTAATTTTTCACATTTTTCCATGAAAAGTGCCAATACCCCCCCCTTTGGGTTATAGGTGAAAATCTCACTCGACACGATTCAAACAAAAATGTTTCCATGGTGTGTATTGTTGTTCATTTTCATCAAATAAACAAAATAAAACCCAGAATAAATCATTAAAGACAAGAAATGAGCATAAAAGATGCCTCAGCGCAAGTGTTAATGTTAGTAAAAGAGCCCAAATTTCCAAAAATATTGCGAAAAACAACAATCTTCCATTATAGAGTGAATGTTTGAGGTGTATAGAAGGCATTTATTTCATTTTTAGAAATTTTAATTTTTCACATTTTTCCATGTAAAGTGCCAATACCCCCCCCCCTTTGGGTTCTAGGTGAAAATCTCACTCGACACGAATCAAAGAAAAATGATTCCATGGTGTGTATTGTTGTTCATTTTCTTCAAGTAAACAATATAAAACCCAGAATAAATCATTAAAGACAAGAAATGAGCATAAAAGATGCCTCTGCGCAAGTGTTAATGTTAGTAAAAGAGCCCAAATTTCCACAAATATTGCGAAAAACAACAATCTTCCATTATAGAGTGAATGTTTGAGGTGTATAGAAGGCATTTATTTCATTTTTAGAAATTTTAATTTTTCACATTTTCCCATGAAAAGTGCCAATACCCCCCCTTTGGGTTCTAGGTGAAAATCTCACTCGACACGAATCAAACAAAAATGTTTCCATGCTGTGTATTGTTGTTCATTTTCATCACATAAACAAAATGAAACCCAGAATAAATCATTAAAGACAAAAAAGGAGCATAAAAGATGCCTCAGCGCAAGTGTTAATGTTAGTAAAAGAGCCCAAATTTCCAAAAATATTGCGAAAAACAACAATCTTCCATTATAGAGTGAATGTTTGAGGAGTATAGAAGGCATTTATTTCATTTTTAGAAATTTTAATTTTTCACATTTTTCCATGAAAAGTGCCAATACCCCCCCCTTTGGGTTCTAGGTGAAAATCTCACTCGACACGAATCAAAGAAAAATGATTCCATGGTGTGTATTGTTGTTCATTTTCTTCAAGTAAACAATATAAAACCCAGAATAAATCATTAAAGACAAGAAATGAGCATAAAAGATGCCTCAGCGCAAGTGTTAATGTTAGTAAAAGAGCCCAAATTTCCAAAAATATTGCGAAAAACAACAATCTTCCATTATAGAGTGAATGTTTGAGGTGTATAGAAGGCATTTATTTCATTTTTAGAAATTTTAATTTTTCACATTTTTCCATGAAAAGTGCCAATACCCCCCCCCTTTGGGTTCTAGGTGAAAATCTCACCCGACACGAATCAAAGAAAAATGATTCCATGGTGTGTATTGTTGTTCATTTTCTTCAAGTAAACAATATAAAACCCAGAATAAATCATTAAAGACAAGAAATGAGCATAAAAGATGCCTCAGCGCAAGTGTTAATGTTAGTAAAAGAGCCCAAATTTCCAAAAATATTGCGAAAAACAACAATCTTCCATTATAGAGTGAATGTTTGAGGTGTATAGAAGGCATTTATTTCATTTTTAGGAATTTTAATTTTTCACATTTTTCCATGAAAAGTGCCAATACCCCCCCCTTTGGGTTCTAGGTGAAAATCTCACCCGACACGAATCAAAGAAAAATGATTCCATGGTGTGTATTGTTGTTCATTTT
Organism: Hetaerina americana; assembly: GCF_022747635.1. Lineage (NCBI taxonomy): Eukaryota > Metazoa > Arthropoda > Insecta > Odonata > Calopterygidae > Hetaerina > Hetaerina americana. The sequence continues at coordinate 20,025 of NW_027287441.1, read as the reverse complement.
CTTCAAGTAAACAATATAAAACCCAGAATAAATCATTAAAGACAAGAAATGAGCATAAAAGATGCCTCAGCGCAAGTGTTAATGTTAGTAAAAGAGCCCAAATTTCCAAAAATATTGCGAAAAACAACTATCTTCCATTATTGAGTGAATGTTTGAGGTGTATAGAAGGCATTTATTTCATTTTTAGAAATTTTAATTTTTCACATTTTTCCATGAAAAGTGCCAATACCCCCCCCTTTTGGGTTCTAGGTGAAAATCTCACTCGACACGAATCAAACAAAAATGTTTCGATGGTGTGTATTAATGTTCATTTTCATCAAATAAACAAAATAAAACCCAGAATAAATCATTAAAGACAAGAAATGAGCATATAAGATGCCTCAGCGCAAGTGTTAATGTTAGTAAAAGAGCCCAAATTTCCAAAAATATTGCGAAAAACAACAATCTTCCATTATAGAGTGAATGTTTGAGGTGTATAGAAGGCATTTATTTCATTTTTAGGAATTTTAATTTTTCACATTTTTCCATGAAAAGTGCCAATACCCCCCTTTGGGTTCTAGGTGAAAATCTCACTCGACACGAATCAAAGAAAAATGATTCCATGGTGTGTATTGTTGTTCATTTTCTTCAAGTAAACAATATAAAACCCAGAATAAATCATTAAAGACAAGAAATGAGCATAAAAGATGCCTCAGCGCAAGTGTTAATGTTAGTAAAAGAGCCCAAATTTCCAAAAATATTGCGAAAAACAACAATCTTCCATTATAGAGTTGATGTTTGAGGTGTATAGAAGGCATTTATTTCATTTTTAGAAATTTTAATTTTTCACATTTTTCCATGAAAAGTGCCAATACCCCCCCTTTGGGTTATAAGTGAAAATCTCACTCGACACGAATCAAACAAAAATGTTTCCATGGTGTGTATTGTTGTTCATTTTCATCAAATAAACAAAATAAAACCCAGAATAAATCATTAAAGACAAGAAATGAGCATAAAAGATGCCTCAGCGCAAGTGTTAATGTTAGTAAAAGAGCCCAAATTTCCAAAAATATTGCGAAAAACAACAATCTTCCATTATAGAGTGAATGTTTGAGGTGTAAAGAAGGCATTTATTTCATTTTTAGAAATTTTAATTTTTCACATTTTCCCATGAAAAGTGCCAATACCCCCCCCTTTGGGTTCTAGGTGAAAATCTCACTCGACACGAATCAAAGAAAAATGATTCCATGGTGTGTATTGTTGTTCATTTTCTTCAAGTAAACAATATAAAACCCAGAATAAATCATTAAAGACAAGAAATGAGCATAAAAGATGCCTCAGCGCAAGTGTTAATGTTAGTAAAAGAGCCCAAATTTCCAAAAATATTGCGAAAAACAACAATCTTCCATTATAGAGTGAATGTTTGAGGTGTATAGAAGGCATTTATTTCATTTTTAGAAATTTTAATTTTTCACATTTTTCCATGAAAAGTGCCAATACCCCCCCCTTTGGGTTATAGGTGAAAATCTCACTCGACACGAATCAAACAAAAATGTTTCCATGGTGTGTATTGTTGTTCATTTTCATCAAATAAAACCCAGAATAAATCATTAAAGACAAGAAATGAGCATAAAAGATGCCTCAGCGCAAGTGTTAATGTTAGTAAAAGAGCCCAAATTTCCAAAAATATTGCGAAAAACAACAATCTTCCATTATAGAGTGAATGTTTGAGGTGTATAGAAGGCATTTATTTCATTTTTAGAAATTTTAATTTTTCACATTTTTCCATGAAAAGTGCCAATACCCCCCCCTTTGGGTTATAGGTGAAAATCTCACTCGACACGAATAAAAGAAAAATGATTCCATGGTGTGTATTGTTGTTCATTTTCTTCAAGTAAACAATATAAAACCCAGAATAAATCATTAAAGACAAGAAATGAGCATAAAAGATGCCTCAGCGCAAGTGTTAATGTTAGTAAAAGAGCCCAAATTTCCAAAAATATTGCGAAAAACAACAATCTTCCATTATAGAGTGAATGTTTGAGGTGTATAGAAGGCATTTATTTCATTTTTAGGAATTTATATTTTTCACATTTTTCCATGAAAAGTGCCAATACCCCCCCCTTTGGGTTCTAGGTGAAAATCTCACCCGACACGAATCAAAGAAAAATGATTCCATGGTGTGTATTGTTGTTCATTTTCTTCAAGTAAACAATATAAAACCCAGAATAAATCATTAAAGACAAGAAATGAGCATAAAAGATGCCTCAGCGCAAGTGTTAATGTTAGTAAAAGAGCCCAAATTTCCAAAAATATTGCGAAAAACAACAATCTTCCATTATAGAGTGAATGTTTGAGGTGTATAGAAGGCATTTATTTCATTTTTAGAAATTTTAATTTTTCACATTTTTCCATGAAAAGTGCCAATACCCCCCCCTTTGGGTTATAGGTGAAAATCTCACTCGACACGATTCAAACAAAAATGTTTCCATGGTGTGTATTGTTGTTCATTTTCATCAAATAAACAAAATAAAACCCAGAATAAATCATTAAAGACAAGAAATGAGCATAAAAGATGCCTCAGCGCAAGTGTTAATGTTAGTAAAAGAGCCCAAATTTCCAAAAATATTGCGAAAAACAACAATCTTCCATTATAGAGTGAATGTTTGAGGTGTATAGAAGGCATTTATTTCATTTTTAGAAATTTTAATTTTTCACATTTTTCCATGTAAAGTGCCAATACCCCCCCCCTTTGGGTTCTAGGTGAAAATCTCACTCGACACGAATCAAAGAAAAATGATTCCATGGTGTGTATTGTTGTTCATTTTCTTCAAGTAAACAATATAAAACCCAGAATAAATCATTAAAGACAAGAAATGAGCATAAAAGATGCCTCTGCGCAAGTGTTAATGTTAGTAAAAGAGCCCAAATTTCCACAAATATTGCGAAAAACAACAATCTTCCATTATAGAGTGAATGTTTGAGGTGTATAGAAGGCATTTATTTCATTTTTAGAAATTTTAATTTTTCACATTTTCCCATGAAAAGTGCCAATACCCCCCCCTTTGGGTTCTAGGTGAAAATCTCACTCGACACGAATCAAACAAAAATGTTTCCATGCTGTGTATTGTTGTTCATTTTCATCACATAAACAAAATGAAACCCAGAATAAATCATTAAAGACAAAAAAGGAGCATAAAAGATGCCTCAGCGCAAGTGTTAATGTTAGTAAAAGAGCCCAAATTTCCAAAAATATTGCGAAAAACAACAATCTTCCATTATAGAGTGAATGTTTGAGGAGTATAGAAGGCATTTATTTCATTTTTAGAAATTTTAATTTTTCACATTTTTCCATGAAAAGTGCCAATACCCCCCCCTTTGGGTTCTAGGTGAAAATCTCACTCGACACGAATCAAAGAAAAATGATTCCATGGTGTGTATTGTTGTTCATTTTCTTCAAGTAAACAATATAAAACCCAGAATAAATCATTAAAGACAAGAAATGAGCATAAAAGATGCCTCAGCGCAAGTGTTAATGTTAGTAAAAGAGCCCAAATTTCCAAAAATATTGCGAAAAACAACAATCTTCCATTATAGAGTGAATGTTTGAGGTGTATAGAAGGCATTTATTTCATTTTTAGAAATTTTAATTTTTCACATTTTTCCATGAAAAGTGCCAATACCCCCCCCTTTGGGTTCTAGGTGAAAATCTCACCCGACACGAATCAAAGAAAAATGATTCCATGGTGTGTATTGTTGTTCATTTTCTTCAAGTAAACAATATAAAACCCAGAATAAATCATTAAAGACAAGAAATGAGCATAAAAGATGCCTCAGCGCAAGTGTTAATGTTAGTAAAAGAGCCCAAATTTCCAAAAATATTGCGAAAAACAACAATCTTCCATTATAGAGTGAATGTTTGAGGTGTATAGAAGGCATTTATTTCATTTTTAGGAATTTTAATTTTTCACATTTTTCCATGAAAAGTGCCAATACCCCCCCCTTTGGGTTCTAGGTGAAAATCTCACCCGACACGAATCAAAGAAAAATGATTCCATGGTGTGTATTGTTGTTCATTTTCTTCAAGTAAACAATATAAAACCCAGAATAAATCATTAAAGACAAGAAATGAGCATAAAAGATGCCTCAGCGCAAGTGTTAATGTTAGTAAAAGAGCCCAAATTTCCAAAAATATTGCGAAAAACAACTATCTTCCATTATTGAGTGAATGTTTGAGGTGTATAGAAGGCATTTATTTCATTTTTAGAAATTTTAATTTTTCACATTTTTCCATGAAAAGTGCCAATACCCCCCCCCTTTTGGGTTCTAGGTGAAAATCTCACTCGACACGAATCAAACAAAAATGTTTCGATGGTGTGTATTAATGTTCATTTTCATCAAATAAACAAAATAAAACCCAGAATAAATCATTAAAGACAAGAAATGAGCATATAAGATGCCTCAGCGCAAGTGTTAATGTTAGTAAAAGAGCCCAAATTTCCAAAAATATTGCGAAAAACAACAATCTTCCATTATAGAGTGAATGTTTGAGGTGTATAGAAGGCATTTATTTCATTTTTAGGAATTTTAATTTTTCACATTTTTCCATGAAAAGTGCCAATACCCCCCTTTGGGTTCTAGGTGAAAATCTCACTCGACACGAATCAAAGAAAAATGATTCCATGGTGTGTATTGTTGTTCATTTTCTTCAAGTAAACAATATAAAACCCAGAATAAATCATTAAAGACAAGAAATGAGCATAAAAGATGCCTCAGCGCAAGTGTTAATGTTAGTAAAAGAGCCCAAATTTCCAAAAATATTGCGAAAAACAACAATCTTCCATTATAGAGTTGATGTTTGAGGTGTATAGAAGGCATTTATTTCATTTTTAGAAATTTTAATTTTTCACATTTTTCCATGAAAAGTGCCAATACCCCCCCTTTGGGTTATAAGTGAAAATCTCACTCGACACGAATCAAACAAAAATGTTTCCATGGTGTGTATTGTTGTTCATTTTCATCAAATAAACAAAATAAAACCCAGAATAAATCATTAAAGACAAGAAATGAGCATAAAAGATGCCTCAGCGCAAGTGTTAATGTTAGTAAAAGAGCCCAAATTTCCAAAAATATTGCGAAAAACAACAATCTTCCATTATAGAGTGAATGTTTGAGGTGTAAAGAAGGCATTTATTTCATTTTTAGAAATTTTAATTTTTCACATTTTCCCATGAAAAGTGCCAATACCCCCCCCTTTGGGTTCTAGGTGAAAATCTCACTCGACACGAATCAAAGAAAAATGATTCCATGGTGTGTATTGTTGTTCATTTTCTTCAAGTAAAAAATATAAAACCCAGAATAAATCATTAAAGACAAGAAATGAGCATAAAAGATGCCTCAGCGCAAGTGTTAATGTTAGTAAAAGAGCCCAAATTTCCAAAAATATTGCGAAAAACAACAATCTTCCATTATAGAGTGAATGTCTGAGGTGTATAGAAGGCATTTATTTCATTTTTAGAAATTTTAATTTTTCACATTTTTCCATGAAAAGTGCCAATACCCCCCCTTTGGGTTATAAGTGAAAATCTCACTCGACACGAATCAAACAAAAATGTTTCCATGGTGTGTATTGTTGTTCATTTTCATCAAATAAACAAAATAAAACCCAGAATAAATCATTAAAGACAAGAAATGAGCATAAAAGATGCCTCAGCGCAAGTGTTAATGTTAGTAAAAGAGCCCAAATTTGCAAAAATATTGCGAAAAACAACAATCTTCCATTATAGAGTGAATGTTTGAGGTGTATAGAAGGCATTTATTTCATTTTTAGAAATTTTAATTTTTCACATTTTTCCATTAAAAGTGCCAATACCCCCCCTTTGGGTTCTAGGTGAAAATCTCACTCGACACGAATGAAAGAAAAATGATTCCATGGTGTGTATTGTTGTTAATTTTCTTCAAGTAAACAATATAAAACCCAGAATAAATCATTAAAGACAAGAAATGAGCATAAAAGATGCCTCAGCGCAAGTGTTAATGTTAGTAAAAGAGCCCAAATTTCCAAAAATATTGCGAAAAACAACAATCTTCCATTATAGAGTGAATGTTTGAGGTGTATAGAAGGCATTTATTTCATTTTTAGGAATTTTAATTTTTCACATTTTTCCATGAAAAGTGCCAATACCCCCCCCTTTGGGTTCTAGGTGAAAATCTCACTCGACACGAATCAAAGAAAAATGATTCCATGGTGTGTATTGTTGTTCATTTTCTTCAAGTAAACAATATAAAACCCAGAATAAATCATTAAAGACAAGAAATGAGCATAAAAGATGCCTCAGCGCAAGTGTTAATGTTAGTAAAAGAGCCCAAATTTCCAAAAATATTGCGAAAAACAACTATCTTCCATTATTGAGTGAATGTTTGAGGTGTATAGAAGGCATTTATTTCATTTTTAGAAATTTTAATTTTTCACATTTTTCCATGAAAAGTGCCAATACCCCCCCCTTTTGGGTTCTAGGTGAAAATCTCACTCGACACGAATCAAACAAAAATGTTTCGATGGTGTGTATTAATGTTCATTTTCATCAAATAAACAAAATAAAACCCAGAATAAATCATTAAAGACAAGAAATGAGCATATAAGATGCCTCAGCGCAAGTGTTAATGTTAGTAAAAGAGCCCAAATTTCCAAAAATATTGCGAAAAACAACAATCTTCCATTATAGAGTGAATGTTTGAGGTGTATAGAAGGCATTTATTTCATTTTTAGGAATTTTAATTTTTCACATTTTTCCATGAAAAGTGCCAATACCCCCCTTTGGGTTCTAGGTGAAAATCTCACTCGACACGAATCAAAGAAAAATGATTCCATGGTGTGTATTGTTGTTCATTTTCTTCAAGTAAACAATATAAAACCCAGAATAAATCATTAAAGACAAGAAATGAGCATAAAAGATGCCTCAGCGCAAGTGTTAATGTTAGTAAAAGAGCCCAAATTTCCAAAAATATTGCGAAAAACAACAATCTTCCATTATAGAGTTGATGTTTGAGGTGTATAGAAGGCATTTATTTCATTTTTAGAAATTTTAATTTTTCACATTTTTCCATGAAAAGTGCCAATACCCCCCCTTTGGGTTATAAGTGAAAATCTCACTCGACACGAATCAAACAAAAATGTTTCCATGGTGTGTATTGTTGTTCATTTTCATCAAATAAACAAAATAAAACCCAGAATAAATCATTAAAGACAAGAAATGAGCATAAAAGATGCCTCAGCGCAAGTGTTAATGTTAGTAAAAGAGCCCAAATTTCCAAAAATATTGCGAAAAACAACAATCTTCCATTATAGAGTGAATGTTTGAGGTGTATAGAAGGCATTTATTTCATTTTTAGAAATTTTAATTTTTCACATTTTCCCATGAAAAGTGCCAATACCCCCCCTTTGGGTTCTAGGTGAAAATCTCACTCGACACGAATCAAAGAAAAATGATTCCATGGTGTGTATTGTTGTTCATTTTCTTCAAGTAAACAATATAAAACCCAGAATAAATCATTAAAGACAAGAAATGAGCATAAAAGATGCCTCAGCGCAAGTGTTAATGTTAGTAAAAGAGCCCAAATTTCCAAAAATATTGCGAAAAACAACAATCTTCCATTATAGAGTGAATGTCTGAGGTGTATAGAAGGCATTTATTTCATTTTTAGAAATTTTAATTTTTCACATTTTTCCATGAAAAGTGCCAATACCCCCCCTTTGGGTTATAAGTGAAAATCTCACTCGACACGAATCAAACAAAAATGTTTCCATGGTGTGTATTGTTGTTCATTTTCATCAAATAAACAAAATAAAACCCAGAATAAATCATTAAAGACAAGAAATGAGCATAAAAGATGCCTCAGCGCAAGTGTTAATGTTAGTAAAAGAGCCCAAATTTCCAAAAATATTGCGAAAAACAACAATCTTCCATTATAGAGTGAATGTTTGAGGTGTATAGAAGGCATTTATTTCATTTTTAGAAATTTTAATTTTTCACATTTTTCCATTAAAAGTGCCAATACCCCCCCTTTGGGTTCTAGGTGAAAATCTCACTCGACACGAATGAAAGAAAAATGATTCCATGGTGTGTATTGTTGTTCATTTTCTTCAAGTAAACAATATAAAACCCAGAATAAATCATTAAAGACAAGAAATGAGCATAAAAGATGCCTCAGCGCAAGTGTTAATGTTAGTAAAAGAGCCCAAATTTCCAAAAATATTGCGAAAAACAACAATCTTCCATTATAGAGTGAATGTTTGAGGTGTATAGAAGGCATTTATTTCATTTTTAGAAATTTTAATTTTTCACATTTTTCCATGAAAAGTGCCAATACCCCCCCCTTTGGGTTCTAGGTGAAAATCTCACTCGACACGAATCAAAGAAAAATGATTCCATGGTGTGTATTGTTGTTCATTTTCTTCAAGTAAACAATATAAAACCCAGAATAAATCATTAAAGACAAGAAATGAGCATAAAAGATGCCTCAGCGCAAGTGTTAATGTTAGTAAAAGAGCCCAAATTTCCAAAAATATTGCGAAAAACAACAATCTTCCATTATAGAGTGAATGTTTGAGGTGTATAGAAGGCATTTATTTCATTTTTAGAAATTTTAATTTTTCACATTTTTCCATTAAAAGTGCCAATACCCCCCCTTTGGGTTCTAGGTGAAAATCTCACTCGACACGAATGAAAGAAAAATGATTCCATGGTGTGTATTGTTGTTCATTTTCTTCAAGTAAACAATATAAAACCCAGAATAAATCATTAAAGACAAGAAATGAGCATAAAAGATGCCTCAGCGCAAGTGTTAATGTTAGTAAAAGAGCCCAAATTTCCAAAAATATTGCGAAAAACAACAATCTTCCATTATAGAGTGAATGTTTGAGGTGTATAGAAGGCATTTATTTCATTTTTAGAAATTTTAATTTTTCACATTTTTCCATTTAAAATCCCAATACCCCCCCCCTTTGGGTTATAGGTGAAAATCTCACTCGACACGAATCAAACAAAAATGTTTCCATGGTGTGTATTGTTGTTCATTTTCATCAAATAAACAAAATAAAACCCAGAATAAATCATTAAAGACAAGAAATGAGCATAAAAGATGCCTCAGCGCAAGTGTTAATGTTAGTAAAGAGCCCAAATTTCCAAAAATATTGCGAAAAACAACAATCTTCCATTAAAGAGTGAATGTTTGAGGTGTATAGAAGGCATTTATTTCATTTTTAGAAATTTTAATTTTTCACAATTTTCCATGAAAAGTGCCAATACCCCCCCCTTTGGGTTATAGGTGAAAATCTCACTCGACACGAATCAAACAAAAATGTTTCCATGGTGTGTATTGTTGTTCATTTTCATCAAATAAACAAAATAAAACCCAGAATAAATCATTAAAGACAAGAAATGAGCATTAAAGATGCCTCAGCGCAAGTGTTAATGTTAGTAAAAGAGCCCAAATTTCCAAAAATATTGCAAAAAAACAACAATCTTCCATTATAGAGTGAATGTTTGAGGTGTATAGAAGGCATTTATTTCATTTTTAGAAATTTTAATTTTTCACATTTTTCCATGAAAAGTGCCAATACCCCCCCCCCCTTTGGGTTCTAGGTGAAAATCTCACTCAACACGAATCAAAGAAAAATGATTCCATGGTGTGTATTGTTGTTCATTTTCTTCAAGTAAACAATATAAAACCCAGAATAAATCATTAAAGACAAGAAATGAGCATAAAAGATGCCTCAGCGCAAGTGTTTATGTTAGTAAAAGAGCCCAAATTTCCAAAAATATTGCGAAAAACAACAATCTTCCATTATAGAGTGAATGTTTGAAGTGTATAGAAGGCATTTATTTCATTTTTAGGAATTTTAATTTTTCACATTTTTCCATGAAAAGTGCCAATACCCCCCCCTTTGGGTTCTAGGTGAAAATCTCACTCGACACGAATCAAAGAAAAATGATTCCATGGTGTGTATTGTTGTTCATTTTCTTCAAGTAAACAATATAAAACCCAGAATAAATCATTAAAGACAAGAAATGAGCATAAAAGATGCCTCAGCGCAAGTGTTAATGTTAGTAAAAGAGCCCAAATTTCCAAAAATATTGCGAAAAACAACAATCTTCCATTATAGAGTGAATGTTTGAGGTGTATAGAAGGCATTTATTTCATTTTTAGAAATTTTAATTTTTCACATTTTTCCATGAAAAGTGCCAATACCCCCCCCTTTGGGTTCTAGGTGAAAATCTCACTCGACACGAATCAAACAAAAATGTTTCCATGCTGTGTATTGTTGTTCATTTTCATCACATAAACAAAATGAAACCCAGAATAAATCATTAAAGACAAGAAATGAGCATAAAAGATGCCTCAGCGCAAGTGTTAATGTTAGTAAAAGAGCCCAAATTTCCAAAAATATTGCGAAAAACATCAATCTTCCATTATAGAGTGAATGTTTGAGGTGTATAGAAGGCATTTATTTCATTTTTAGAAATTTTAATTTTTCACATTTTTCCATGAAAAGTGCCAATACCCCCCCCCTTTTGGGTTCTAGGTGAAAATCTCACTCGACACGAATCAAACAAAAATGTTTCGATGGTGTGTATTAATGTTCATTTTCATCAAATAAACAAAATAAAACCCAGAATAAATCATTAAAGACAAGAAATGAGCATAAAAGATGCCTCAGCGCAAGTGTTAATGTTAGTAAAAGAGCCCAAATTTCCAAAAATATTGCGAAAAACAACAATCTTCCATTATAGAGTGAATGTTTGAGGTGTATAGAAGGCATTTATTTCATTTTTAGAAATTTTAATTTTTCACATTTTTCCATGAAAAGTGCCAATACCCCCCCCTTTGGGTTATAGGTAAAAATCTCACTCGACACGAATCAAACAAAAATGTTTCCATGGTGTGTATTGTTGTTCATTTTCATCAAATAAACAAAATAAAACCCAGAATAAATCATTAAAGACAAGAAATGAGCATAAAAGATGCCTCAGCGCAAGTGTTAATGTTAGTAAAAGAGCCCAAATTTCCAAAAATATTGCGAAAAACAACAATCTTCCATTATAGAGTGAATGTTTGAGGTGTATAGAAGGCATTTATTTCATTTTTAGGAATTTTAATTTTTCACATTTTTCCATGAAAAGTGCCAATACCCCCCCTTTGGGTTCTAGGTGAAAATCTCACCCGACACGAATCAAAGAAAAATGATTCCATGGTGTGTATTGTTGTTCATTTTCTTCAAGTAAACAATATAAAACCCAGAATAAATCATTAAAGACAAGAAATGAGCATAAAAGATGCCTCAGCGCAAGTGTTAATGTTAGTAAAAGAGCCCAAATTTCCAAAAATATTGCGAAAAACAACAATCTTCCATTATAGAGTGAATGTTTGAGGTGTATAAAAGGCATTTATTTCATTTTTAGAAATTTTAATTTTTCACATTTTTCCATGAAAAGTGCCAATACCCCCCCCTTTGGGTTATAGGTGAAAATCTCACTCGACACGATTCAAACAAAAATGTTTCCATGGTGTGTATTGTTGTTCATTTTCATCAAATAAACAAAATAAAACCCAGAATAAATCATTAAAGACAAGAAATGAGCATAAAAGATGCCTCAGCGCAAGTGTTAATGTTAGTAAAAGAGCCCAAATTTCCAAAAATATTGCGAAATACAACAATCTTCCATTATAGAGTGAATGTTTGAGGTGTATAGAAGGCATTTATTTCATTTTTAGAAATTTTAATTTTTCACATTTTTCCATGTAAAGTGCCAATACCCCCCCCCTTTGGGTTCTAGGTGAAAATCTCACTCGACACGAATCAAAGAAAAATGATTCCATGGTGTGTATTGTTGTTCATTTTCTTCAAGTAAACAATATAAAACCCAGAATAAATCATTAAAGACAAGAAATGAGCATAAAAGATGCCTCAGCGCAAGTGTTAATGTTAGTAAAAGAGCCCAAATTTCCAAAAATATTGCGAAAAACAACAATCTTCCATTATAGAGTGAATGTTTGAGGTGTATAGAAGGCATTTATTTCATTTTTAGGAATTTTAATTTTTCACATTTTTCCATGAAAAGTGCCAATACCCCCCCCTTTGGGTTCTAGGTGAAAATCTCACTCGACACGAATCAAAGAAAAATGATTCCATGGTGTGTATTGTTGTTCATTTTCTTCAAGTAAACAATATAAAACCCAGAATAAATCATTAAAGACAAGAAATGAGCATAAAAGATGCCTCAGCGCAAGTGTTAATGTTAGTAAAAGAGCCCAAATTTCCACAAATATTGCGAAAAACAACAATCTTCCATTATAGAGTGAATGTTTGAGGTGTATAGAAGGCATTTATTTCATTTTTAGAAATTTTAATTTTTCACATTTTTCCATGAAAAGTGCCAATACCCCCCCCCCCCTTTGGGTTCTAGGTGAAAATCTCACTCAACACGAATCAAAGAAAAATGATTCCATGGTGTGTATTGTTGTTCATTTTCTTCAAGTAAACAATATAAAACCCAGAATAAATCATTAAAGACAAGAAATGAGCATAAAAGATGCCTCAGCGCAAGTGTTTATGTTAGTAAAAGAGCCCAAATTTCCAAAAATATTGCGAAAAACAACAATCTTCCATTATAGAGTGAATGTTTGAAGTGTATAGAAGGCATTTATTTCATTTTTAGGAATTTTAATTTTTCACATTTTTCCATGAAAAGTGCCAATACCCCCCCCTTTGGGTTCTAGGTGAAAATCTCACTCGACACGAATCAAAGAAAAATGATTCCATGGTGTGTATTGTTGTTCATTTTCTTCAAGTAAACAATATAAAACCCAGAATAAATCATTAAAGACAAGAAATGAGCATAAAAGATGCCTCAGCGCAAGTGTTAATGTTAGTAAAAGAGCCCAAATTTCCACAAATATTGCGAAAAACAACAATCTTCCATTATAGAGTGAATGTTTGAGGTGTATAGAAGGCATTTATTTCATTTTTAGAAATTTTAATTTTTCACATTTTTCCATGAAAAGTGCCAATACCCCCCCCCTTTGGGTTATAGGTGAAAATCTCACTCGACACGATTCAAACAAAAATGTTTCCATGGTTTGTATTGTTGTTCATTTTCATCAAATAAACAAAATGAAACCCAGAATAAATCATTAAAGACAAGAAATGAGCATAAAAGATGCCTCAGCGCAAGTGTTAATGTTAGTAAAAGAGCCAAAATTTCCAAAAATATTGCGAAATACAACAATCTTCCATTATAGAGTGAATGTTTGAGGTGTATAGAAGGCATTTATTTCATTTTTAGGAATTTTAATTTTTCACATTTTTCCATGTAAAGTGCCAATACCCCCCCCCTTTGGGTTCTAGGTGAAAATCTCACTCGACACGAATCAAAGAAAAATGATTCCATGGTGTGTATTGTTGTTCATTTTCTTCAAGTAAACAATATAAAACCCAGAATAAATCATTAAAGACAAGAAATGAGCATAAAAGATGCCTCAGCGCAAGTGTTAATGTTAGTAAAAGAGCCCAAATTTCCAAAAATATTGCGAAAAACAACAATCTTCCATTATAGAGTGAATGTTTGAGGTGTATAGAAGGCATTTATTTCATTTTTAGGAATTTTAATTTTTCACATTTTTCCATGAAAAGTGCCAATACCCCCCCCTTTGGGTTCTAGGTGAAAATCTCACTCGACACGAATCAAAGAAAAATGATTCCATGGTGTGTATTGTTGTTCATTTTCTTCAAGTAAACAATATAAAACCCAGAATAAATCATTAAAGACAAGAAATGAGCATAAAAGATGCCTCAGCGCAAGTGTTAATGTTAGTAAAAGAGCCCAAATTTCCACAAATATTGCGAAAAACAACAATCTTCTATTATAGAGTGAATGTTTGAGGTGTATAGAAGGCATTTATTTCATTTTTAGAAATTTTAATTTTTCACATTTTTCCATGAAAAGTGCCAATACCCCCCCCCTTTGGGTTCTAGGTGAAAATCTCACTCGACACGAATCAAAGAAAAATGATTCCATGGTGTGTATTGTTGTTCATTTTCTTCAAGTAAACAATATAAAACCCAGAATAAATCATTAAAGACAAGAAATGAGCATAAAAGATGCCTCAGCGCAAGTGTTAATGTTAGTAAAAGAGCCCAAATTTCCAAAAATATTGCGAAAAACAACAATCTTCCATTATAGAGTGAATGTTTGAGGTGTATAGAAGGCATTTATTTCATTTTAAGAAATTTTAATTTTTCACATTTTTCCATGAAAAGTGCCAATACCCCCCCCCTTTGGGTTCTAGGTGAAAATCTCACTCGACACGAATCAAAGAAAAATGATTCCATGGTGTGTATTGTTGTTCATTTTCTTCAAGTAAACAATATAAAACCCAGAATAAATCATTAAAGACAAGAAATGAGCATAAAAGATGCCTCAGCGCAAGTGTTAATGTTAGTAAAAGAGCCCAAATTTCCAAAAATATTGCGAAAAACAACAATCTTCCATTATAGAGTGAATGTTTGAGGTGTATAGAAGGCATTTATTTCATTTTAAGAAATTTTAATTTTTCACATTTTTCCATGAAAAGTGCCAATACCCCCCCCTTTGGGTTCTAGGTGAAAATCTCACTCGACACGAATCAAAGAAAAATGATTCCATGGTGTGTATTGTTGTTCATTTTCTTCAAGTAAACAATATAAAACCCAGAATAAATCATTAAAGACAAGAAATGAGCATAAAAGATGCCTCAGCGCAAGTGTTAATGTTAGTAAAAGAGCCCAAATTTCCAAAAATATTGCGAAAAACAACAATCTTCCATTATAGAGTGAATGTTTGAGACGTATAGAAGGCATTTATTTCATTTTTAGGAATTTTAATTTTTCACATTTTTCCATGAAAAGTGCCAATACCCCCCCCTTTCGGTTCTAGGTGAAAATCTCACTCGACACGAATCAAAGAAAAATGATTCCATGGTGTGTATTGTTTTTCATTTTCTTCAAGTAAACAATATAAAACCCAGAATAAATCATTAAAGACAAGAAATGAGCATAAAAGATGCCTCAGCGCAAGTGTTTATGTTAGTAAAAGAGCCCAAATTTCCAAAAATATTGCGAAAAACAACAATCTTCCATTATAGAGTGAATGTTTGAAGTGTATAGAAGGCATTTATTTCATTTTTAGGAATTTTAATTTTTCACATTTTTCCATGAAAAGTGCCAATACCCCCCCCTTTGGGTTCTAGGTGAAAATCTCACTCGACACGAATCAAAGAAAAATGATTCCATGGTGTGTATTGTTGTTCATTTTCTTCAAGTAAACAATATAAAACCCAGAATAAATCATTAAAGAAGGGAAATGAGCATAAAAGATGCCTCAGCGCAAGTGTTAATGTTAGTAAAAGAGCCCAAATTTCCACAAATATTGCGAAAAACAACAATCTTCCATTATAGAGTGAATGTTTGAGGTGTATAGAAGGCATTTATTTCATTTTTAGAAATTTTAATTTTTCACATTTTTCCATGAAAAGTGCCAATACCCCCCCCCTTTGGGTTCTAGGTGAAAATCTCACTCGACACGAATCAAACAAAAATGTTTCCATGCTGTGTATTGTTGTTCATTTTCATCACATAAACAAAATGAAACCCAGAATAAATCATTAAAGACAAGAAATGAGCATAAAAGATGCCTCAGCGCAAGTGTTAATGTTAGTAAAAGAGCCCGAATTTCCAAAAATATTGCGAAAAACATCAATCTTCCATTATAGAGTGAATGTTTGAGGTGTATAGAAGGCATTTATTTCATTTTTAGAAATTTTAATTTTTCACATTTTTCCATGAAAAGTGCCAATACCCCCCCCTTTTGGGTTCTAAGTGAAAATCTCACTCGACACGAATCAAACAAAAATGTTTCGATGGTGTGTATTAATGTTCATTTTCATCAAATAAACAAAATAAAACCCAGAATAAATCATTAAAGACAAGAAATGAGCATAAAAGATGCCTCAGCGCAAGTGTTAATGTTAGTAAAAGAGCCCAAATTTCCAAAAATATTGCGAAAAACAACAATCTTCCATTATAGAGTGAATGTTTGAGGTGTATAGAAGGCATTTATTTCATTTTTAGAAATTTTAATTTTTCACATTTTTCCATGAAAAGTGCCAATACCCCCCCCCTTTGGGTTATAGGTGAAAATCTCACTCGACACGAATCAAACAAAAATGTTTCCATGGTGTGTATTGTTGTTCATTTTCATCAAATAAACAAAATAAAACCCAGAATAAATCATTAAAGACAAGAAATGAGCATAAAAAGATGCCTCAGCGCAAGTGTTAATGTTAGTAAAAGAGCCCAAATTTCCAAAAATATTGCGAAAAACAACAATCTTCCATTATAGAGTGAATGTTTGAGGTGTATAGAAGGCATTTATTTCATTTTTAGAAATTTTAATTTTTCACATTTTTCCATGAAAAGTGCCAATACCCCCCCCTTTGGGTTCTAGGTGAAAATCTCACTCGACACGAATCAAAGAAAAATGATTCCATGGTGTGTATTGTTGTTCATTTTCTTCAAGTAAACAATATAAAACCCAGAATAAATCATTAAAGACAAGAAATGAGCATAAAAGATGCCTCAGCGCCAGTGTTAATGTTAGTAAAAGAGCCCAAATTTCCAAAAATATTGCGAAAAACAACAATCTTCCATTATAGAGTGAATGTTTGAGGTGTATAGAAGGCATTTATTTCATTTTTAGAAATTTTAATTTTTCACATTTTTCCATGAAAAGTGCCAATACGAATTCCTTTGGGTTATAGGTGAAAATCTCACTCGACACGAATCAAACAAAAATGTTTCCATGGTGTGTATTGTTGTTCATTTTCATCAAATAAACAAAATAAAACCCAGAATAAATCATTAAAGACAAGAAATGAGCATAAAAGATGCCTCAGCGCAAGTGTTAATGTTAGTAAAAGAGCCCAAATTTCCAAAAATATTGCGAAAAACAACAATCTTCCATTATAGAGTGAATGTTTGAGGTGTATAGAAGGCATTTATTTCATTTTTAGAAATTTTAATTTTTCACATTTTTCCATGAAAAGTGCCAATACCCCCCCCCTTTGGGTTATAGGTGAAAATCTCACTCGACACGAATAAAAGAAAAATGATTCCATGGTGTGTATTGTTGTTCATTTTCTTCAAGTAAACAATATAAAACCCAGAATAAATCATTAAAGACAAGAAATGAGCATAAAAGATGCCTCAGCGCAAGTGTTAATGTTAGTAAAAGAGCCCAAATTTCCAAAAATATTGCGAAAAACAACAATCTTCCATTATAGAGTGAATGTTTGAGGTGTATAGAAGGCATTTATTTCATTTTTAGGAATTTTAATTTTTCACATTTTTCCATGAAAAGTGCCAATACCCCCCCCTTTGGGTTCTAGGTGAAAATCTCACCCGACACGAATCAAAGAAAAATGATTCCATGGTGTGTATTGTTGTTCATTTTCTTCAAGTAAACAATATAAAACCCAGAATAAATCATTAAAGACAAGAAATGAGCATAAAAGATGCCTCAGCGCAAGTGTTAATGTTAGTAAAAGAGCCCAAATTTCCAAAAATATTGCGAAAAACAACAATCTTCCATTATAGAGTGAATGTTTGAGGTGTATAGAAGGCATTTATTTCATTTTTAGAAATTTTAATTTTTCACATTTTTCCATGAAAAGTGCCAATACCCCCCCCTTTGGGTTATAGGTGAAAATCTCACTCGACACGATTCAAACAAAAATGTTTCCATGGTGTGTATTGTTGTTCATTTTCATCAAATAAACCAAAATAAAACCCAGAATAAATCATTAAAGACAAGAAATGAGCATAAAAGATGCCTCAGCGCAAGTGTTAATGTTAGTAAAAGAGCCCAAATTTCCAAAAATATTGCGAAAAACAACAATCTTCCATTATAGAGTGAATGTTTGAGGTGTATAGAAGGCATTTATTTCATTTTTAGGAATTTTAATTTTTCACATTTTTCCATGAAAAGTGCCAATACCCCCCCCTTTGGGTTCTAGGTGAAAATCTCACTCGACACGAATCAAAGAAAAATGATTCCATGGTGTGTATTGTTGTTCATTTTCTTCAAGTAAACAATATAAAACCCAGAATAAATCATTAAAGACAAGAAATGAGCATAAAAGATGCCTCAGCGCAAGTGTTAATGTTAGTAAAAGAGCCCAAATTTCCGCAAATATTGCGAAAAACAACAATCTTCCATTATAGAGTGAACGTTTGAGGTGTATAGAAGGCATTTATTTCATTTTTAGAAATTTTAATTTTTCACATTTTTCCATGAAAAGTGCCAATACCCCCCCCTTTGGGTTCTAGGTGAAAATCTCACTCGACACGAATCAAACAAAAATGTTTCCATGCTGTGTATTGTTGTTCATTTTCATCACATAAACAAAATGAAACCCAGAATAAATCATTAAAGACAAGAAATGAGCATAAAAGATGCCTCAGCGCAAGTGTTAATGTTAGTAAAAGAGCCCAAATTTCCAAAAATATTGCGAAAAACAACAATCTTCCATTATAGAGTGAATGTTTGAGGAGTATAGAAGGCATTTATTTCATTTTTAGAAATTTTAATTTTTCACATTTTTCCATGAAAAGTGCCAATACCCCCCCCCTTTGGGTTCTAGGTGAAAATCTCACTCGACACGAATCAAAGAAAAATGATTCCATGGTGTGTATTGTTGTTCATTTTCTTCAAGTAAACAATATAAAACCCAGAATAAATCATTAAAGACAAGAAATGAGCATAAAAGATGCCTCAGCGCAAGTGTTAATGTTAGTAAAAGAGCCCAAATTTCCAAAAATATTGCGAAATACAACAATCTTCCATTATAGAGTGAATGTTTGAGGTGTATAGAAGGCATTTATTTCATTTTTAGAAATTTTAATTTTTCACATTTTTCCATGTAAAGTGCCAATACCCCCCCCCCTTTGGGTTCTAGGTGAAAATCTCACTCGACACGAATCAAAGAAAAATGATTCCATGGTGTGTATTGTTGTTCATTTTCTTCAAGTAAACAATATAAAACCCAGAATAAATCATTAAAGACAAGAAATGAGCATAAAAGATGCCTCAGCGCAAGTGTTAATGTTAGTAAAAGAGCCCAAATTTCCAAAAATATTGCGAAAAACAACAATCTTCCATTATAGAGTGAATGTTTGAGGTGTATAGAAGGCATTTATTTCATTTTTAGGAATTTTAATTTTTCACATTTTTCCATGAAAAGTGCCAATACCCCCCCCTTTGGGTTCTAGGTGAAAATCTCACTCGACACGAATCAAAGAAAAATGATTCCATGGTGTGTATTGTTGTTCATTTTCTTCAAGTAAACAATATAAAACCCAGAATAAATCATTAAAGACAAGAAATGAGCATAAAAGATGCCTCAGCGCAAGTGTTAATGTTAGTAAAAGAGCCCAAATTTCCACAAATGTTGCGAAAAACAACAATCTTCCATTATAGAGTGAACGTTTGAGGTGTATAGAAGGCATTTATTTCATTTTTAGAAATTTTAATTTTTCACATTTTTCCATGAAAAGTGCCAATACCCCCCCCCTTTGGGTTCTAGGTGAAAATCTCACTCGACACGAATCAAACAAAAATGTTTCCATGCTGTGTATTGTTGTTCATTTTCATCACATAAACCAAAATGAAACCCAGAATAAATCATTAAAGACAAGAAATGAGCATAAAAGATGCCTCAGCGCAAGTGTTAATGTTAGTAAAAGAGCCCAAATTTCCAAAAATATTGCGAAAAACAACAATCTTCCATTATAGAGTGAATGTTTGAGGAGTATAGAAGGCATTTATTTCATTTTTAGAAATTTTAATTTTTCACATTTTTCCATGAAAAGTGCCAATACCCCCCCCTTTGGGTTCTAGGTGAAAATCTCACTCGACACGAATCAAAGAAAAATGATTCCATGGTGTGTAT